>NC_079209.1:33786235-33918615 GCF_026745355.1 Beta vulgaris subsp. vulgaris
TTTAGAATTCTCAGTTTGTCAAACATCGGAAATGAAATAGAGAGGAGGTGAAAGAAGGGGGCCGAAACAGGGGAGGCGACAGAGGAGGTGAGGGAGTTTTGTGATGCTGGCTGTTTTTCAGTGGCTCGACGGCCGGAGAGAAACGCCGGGCAGAGGCTGGGTGCGGGTTGTGGTGGTTCGCGCGGGTCGCGACAGCAGGGGTCAGGGGATACGCGAAGGGAGAGAACATGGCTGGTGGTTGGTGTTTGTCGCGGTGGTTGGCCACGATTCAGGTGGTTTCGATTGGTGGTATGTTTCGGGCAGTTGTATGGGTGGCGAAGGTGGCGGTTTTCGATGGAGAAAAGAAACAAAGGAGTTGTGTTTGGTGGTTTGAATTTCATTTTTAATTTGCAAAACAAAAATTGAGAAATCAAGAAGAAGAGAAAGGAATTGAAGCAACCTTTTTGAATTGTTTGCTTGATTCAATTGGTGAGTGAAGTTCAGTGTTTATAGAGGAATTTGGTCAGAAAATTTGAGCTTGGTCAAGCTCCATTAATGGTGGAAGTGAGGTGTGAGGGCTATAGTGTTTAGCCTTTGAATATTTATCCCTAAAAATCTGATTTTGTGGATTGGAATTCAACTCTACTGACAAGAATTGTAAATTTTGTTTACCATTTGGCTACTTTGGAGCTGTTGAATCAGACGAAGAAGAAGGGAGGGGAAGAAGATGGAAATCAGTTTCCTATTTCTTTTTATTTTGTTTTTATTTTATCTTTTTCTTATTTTGGCTAAATGACGTGGTTTATGGACTTGGACTTGATATTTGGTTTTGGATTGCTAACAAGGATCGACAACTTGAACAAAATACCCACAACCAAAAGTAAAGGGTTTAATTAATTAGAAATAATTGAAATGAATAATAAAACAAGTAAATGATTTAATTTTAAACTTGTTAAATAAATCAAAAATAAATGAAATCATTATTTTAATAAACATAGTTATCAAATAAAATCGTATTATCATAAAAATAAATTTAAGTAGAATAATATTAAATTTTAATAAATAATAAAATAACCTTTGAAAATTCGGGGTATTACAGAAAACCCTTAAGGGGACTTAGGCAAAAGTCGGGGCATCTTGTCATTCATCAACCTGAACAACGAATGGTCCGATTTAGCTAAAGATATGTAGGAAACCTCACCTGAGGTCCGACCGCTTTATACCAAACCAAACCAAACCTACATTATTATCCGCCCTTGCCAAGACCTTCTCTAAATTTATGCCTAATTCATTGCAAATGGCTCCAAATCAAAATGCTCAGTTGCCATTTAAAATATTAACTGTTATAACTGGTCTGATTCCATCGTGGATATGTAGGCAACCTCTTTTAAGGCCCGACCATTTTAATTCAAAACATATTTTAAGGCTCGCTTAGGACCATGAGAAAAGTGCGATCGCCCAAAAAATCATGAATTTTCAATGCTCATACCTACCCATAGAACTAGACTTGAATTTGAACCTCCCTCATTAGCCTACCTTATCGTGTAAGTCGATTTATTATGGCTCTTCCTTTTTACTATTATGATCCCTTGCCATTTTCTTAGCTACATTATTGCTTCTAAGCCAACCTTAGCATAAGCTTTCAACACTCAGCGCTATGACGCGCCTCATCATTCGAGTGTTCCTTTATTTGGCCTTTTTTGTCTTCTCACCTTAGAAGCCCTATATGGAATCCTTGGTCGAAACTTCCACTGAGCGTGACGAGATATATTTAAAATCGGCCAATCAAATTGGATAATTCATCAACTCTATCTTACTGGGAGCTTCTTCACTAGTACACCCAGAAAATTATAGGCTATAAGTCTAAGCCTATTGTAATAAGAACTTCATTACAAGTTCATACATGAAATCTTAGGTTTTAAAACCCATACTGATACAAGATTGAACCTACTTTATGGGCTCACTTAGGCCCTTGGCATACAAAGCTCAAAGCATATACAACTCAAGCGATATAATACTCGTTCTATTACGTATTCCAAATCCAACACAATCTATTAACTGAATAGATCATCATTACTCCATGTGTACCTCGATAATGACTTCATTACGAGTCAATACAAAACATTGTGGGCTCCAGACTCATACGAGATCCTAACTAGTTTACGAGCTGACTTAGGCACATAACAATTACAACACATTTTTAAGCAAGCATAACTTATGTGGATCATCCTTGGGGGCTTCCCCGTTTCTCCTCTGCATCTGCATCATCCAAACAACGTTTCAAGCATTGCATCCTTTGTCCATAACCATAGGATCCTAGCATCAATCATCAAGTCACAAACACACACACACACATGTATGCACACACGATAATACCTTTAAGCCCAAAGTATTAAAGGTAACTCTTTATAGGTTAGTGGTGTAAGTACCACAAGGATTTGAAGAAATCCCTCTATAACTTAGCGGATCAGGGAAATATGAACCGCTACCTTAAGCAACTAAAAGAGAAAAAGGGAATGTAAAAGGTAGAACAGACGAACAGCGGGCCCACGGAGGGGTTCATAGGGGTCATAGTCGGTGGTATTGCATCGGGAGGCCCAATGACGCGAAGCCCATCTACAAAGTCTCAAGCACCAAGTGCTTGACGTCCATCAGCACCGACCCGATTGCCTTCTATTGGCGTTTGGCTAATCCATTCGGACTCTCCACACACCACATGATGACCCACTGGTAAGCAACTAAAGGTGGTTAACACAATGGTCAAAAGGGTGCTAGTAGAGAGTGGGTTGTCCGCCGACATAATCACCTGCCTTAGAAAATTGAAATACAATGAGAAGGATGTAACACCCTATATCAGCCACTCATAGGCTTCGGGGGGAATTTTTTGCACCAATTCGGATCCATAAAGCTATCCACTCTGATGGGGGAGAAAGGTAAGGGGAGAAACCTACTGATTGACATCCTAGTGGTGGACATCCCTCTGCCATATAATGTTATAATGGGGAGGCCGACTATGAACATAGTTAAAGCTGTACTTTCGATCTACAAGCTCTTCATGCAGTTCGAAAAAACGAGGTAAGGTCGAAAAGTTTTATGGAGATCAGCATGCAACAAGGGAATGTTATGTCAACAGCCTCAAATACAAGGTCGACGTTCAAGAGGACTAGAAAAAGAGAAAGCGAGAGGAGAATCAGCCAACAAGTGGACTCGGGGTTTAAATCACTGAAAATCATAAACTATACGAGCGCCCTCAACCAACCGAAGACGATGAAGAGGTTGTCATCGACAAAGAGCTCTGTCGGACGCTGAGGGTAGGCAAAGCATGGGCATGCTCTTTTAAGCTTCCTGGATGCAAATTCTAGGTACCATCGAATTTCGATGGCCGAACAACACGGGGTCCATACTGCCTTCTTTACAAACTAAGGCGTGTTCTGTTATAAAAAGATGCCCTTCGGACTCATGAATGCAAGGACTACATACTAGCGAACGGTTCACAAGATGTTAAACGACTAGCTTGGTCGGAATATTGAAGTATATGCTAACGACATGATGGTCAAAAGCAAAAAGCCTAGAGGGATCATCCCTCAAACTTAAAGGAGACCCTCGGAACCTTGAGGCGGTACCATATGATGTTGAATCCGAAGAAGTGCGTTGTTGGAGGGAAATGTCTCGGATTCTTTGTGGATTAGTGAGGAATTGATGCCAACCCGGACAAGATAAAGGCAGTTATGATAATGGAATCCTCTCCGAATGTACGAAAGGTGCAAAGTTTAATCGGTTGTTTGGCAGCTCTTGGACACTTCCTCTCCAGGTCATCCGACAAAAGCCTTCACTTCTTTAAGGCCCTGAAAAGAAAAGAGTTCACGTGGGACGAAGAAGTTGAACAAGCCTTCATCTCCCTCAAAACACACCTATCAACCCTCCCTAAGCTGATCTCTCCCTTCACGAGGGAAACCTTGTTCATATACTTGGTTGTATAAGAAAATGCGCTCAACGCCGTTCTAGTAGCCGAAAGAGACGAAAAATAACACATGGTCTACTTTATATTCCACACCTTCAAAGGGGAGGAGGCTAAATACACTGAAGCAGAGAAGGTGGTTTTCGCCTTGGTAATGGTCAGTCGGAAGCTAAAACCTTACTTCGAAGCCCACCAAATCAAGGTCCTCACTAGACAACCGCTCTGAAAACTGAACGAGAGCAGGAATCACTCTAGTCTTTGGATAACTAGCAGACTTCGGACTGGAATAAGAGCCAAGAAAGGCCATCAAAGCCGAAGCCTTGAAATATTTGATAATAGAATGCACCATAGGCCCCCAGTCAGTGAGCTAGATAGTTTCGGGTTGCTGGTAAATGGGTCATCCACAAAGACACGATGTAGAGTCGAGCTAGTAATCAAACATATTGTTGGAGAAAATATGGAATATGCCATCAAGTTTGAATTCTTGGGGTCTAACAATGAAGCAGAGTACGAAGCCCTCATACTCGGAACTCCAACATTGTATATTGGACGAATTCACGGATATTAAAGCAAAATCCGACTCACGACTCATAGTGGGTAAGGTATTGTTATTTCACTATTTTGATAATCACATATAATTAAAGTTTACATATTTTTAGTTCATTAATTCGGTTTTTAGTTTTCTTGTTAGAAGTAATTTGTTTATGTCTTAGATTTATTTCTCCAGTTTATTTTGTTACGTTTTAATTAGTGTAATTATCTTTAGGTTTTACAAATAAAATAATAAATACTGTATGAAGATTTGATTAAGTGTTTAATCAAGTTTAAAGTTATTTATAATTTATTTGTGTTATCCGATTAATATTATGGATGTAACAAATGAAATTTATTAAGATTCCATAATATTGTTTTTAGTTAAGTGTTTGTGCAGCATCTAAGGTTACCTAAAATCTAGGAGCCGCAAAACACTAACCTAAGGAGGCGCTAACAAGGTGAACGTGGAGGTAGTTCCTATAATTTAGGAACCGCAACAACCTAGCTATTTGTGAGGCGTGTGAACATGGAGAAGTGGCTGAGATCGTGGCCAAGATCGTGGAAGCCAAACTGAACAAACTATCAACGGTAAAACTACAACGGAAAGATCATGGAGAAGTAGCTGAAGCTACGTGTGATCATGGAGAAGTTTTTGAAGAAAATCGTGGAGAAGTGCTTGAGAAATTAGCTCTCTACAAATAGGCATTTGTAACGGATCTTTTAGTAATACTTTCAGAATTTTATGTAATATTCTTAGAGAAAGTACATTCGGTTTTCTTCTTCTTAGAAATTGATGTATTATATATTGGGTTGAGTGAATTTAAGTCTATAATCAATTTGAGAGAAAAAGAGAAAGAGAAGAAGAAAAGAGAAAAGGCTTTGAGTGAAGTCAAGGGAGAAGTCAACTGTTCAGGGGAACAGGCTGACAGGGAACCAGTTCCTAGAGGAACAGAGTTGGTCCGAGTTTAGGTTGTAAAAAGAGAGTCTTTTGGCCTAAAAGTTATTAAAGAGAATTGAGTCAAAATCCTCGTGGTCAAGGTTTTTCTTCCTATTGGCCTAGGAAGTTTTCCTTGTAAAAATTTGTGTTCCTATTCTTTCTAATTCATGCAATTATTTCTTTCTTATTATTCATCTTCTATTTCGCAAAAAGTTTGAAAATCTCTCCAACTACAATTCACCCCCCCCCTTTGTAGTTGCTTAAGTGTTTGTCCAAGACTAAAATGTATCAGAGCCTAGTTTCTCCAAAATCAGTTAACACTGAGGAGCTAGTTCCTGGAAACGATGAACACATCAGGAGAAAGATTGGAAGAAGGTTACTCAACTCAGCGTCCACCCATGTTTAATGGCAAGTATTATCCATACTGGAAGAATCTATGGAAATTTTTATCAAGGCGAAAATTATCAAGTTTGGAGAGTAATAGAGATTGGTGACTTTGAATCACAGAGAAAAATGAAAAAGGTGAAGACATCCCAAGCCTCTCTCAAATTTGATAAAGATGACTTCGACAAGATGGAGATGAACAACTTGGCCAAGAAAATTCTTCATGCGGTCTTGGTCCCCATGAACACAATGGTCATGGGATGCAAGTCAGCCAAGCAAATGTGGGAACTTCTCAAGTTACTCACGAAGGAACAAAGAAGTCAAGAGATCAAAGATTGACATGCTCATGCACAAATATGAGCTATTTCAAATGAAGCCTAAGGAGTCTGTTCAAGAGATGCACAAGATTCTCACATCATAAATGAGCTTGAATCTCTAGGAAGATCATCACTCCCGAGGAACAAGTACGTAAAGTTCTAGAAGTCTTCCTCAGATGAAAAATGGATGGCAAAGGTTACTGCCTTGCTCGAAACTAAAGATTTCACCACATTCAATATCGAGCAACTTTCCGTTCCTTGTTAACTCATGAAATCCATCTAGGAACTCATGAAGTTGACTCTAGAGACCTAAGGCTTCGGCTCTCAAGTTCGATGATCTGGAGGATTCAGATACTGATGATGAAGAGGCAGCACTGATCGTGAAAAGATTCAAAAAGTTCTTCAACAAGAACTACAAAGGGAAGAATATGAAAAAGTCAGGAAAGCTAAGCTGTCACAAGTGTGGAAGTCCGGATCACTTCATAAAGGAATGCCCTCTCTGGGAAAATGAAAAAGCAAAGGAAAGTAAGGAAAGGGAAAGGAACAAAAAACCTTTCTCAAAAGTTGATATAGAACCATGGTAGCTGCATGGGGAGAATCGATTCAGACGAGGAGCAGGAACAACCAGAAGAGGAGACAACTCACTTATGTCTCATGGCAAAAACAGACGAAGAAGAAGACTTGCCAAACAACAAGGTACGTATAAATGTTATTGAAGAAGATTAAAAGAACTTTCAAAGAATCAATTAATAAAACTACTTTTGGAAACCTTAGATGACTACAAGGCATTTGGTTAGAGAAGAAAATTTAGAAAAAGCCTTAGAAGTCACCAAAGGTCATTCAAATTGGTTTAAACCGTGAATGCAAACATTGAGGAAAGATTCTTTGAAGTCTTTGATGAAAACCGACGTATTCGAGAAGCTTTTGAAAATGCTAAAAATGAAAACTACTTCTTGAATATGGAAATGGCTGAATTGAAACTATTCGTTCCTGAAGGAACCAGTTCCTCTATAAATACCAGATCCGAGTTCGAAAAGTTAAAATTCGAACATGAAAAAGTTTTGAGTAAATATCAAGTACTTAAAGAGAAAATAGAATCTTCAAGAACGACTCTTCCTGATCCAGTAAGCTGGATACAAAAATATAAAAATGAAGGAAGAAGTGGGCTAGGTTTCAATCACAAGAAGAAAAACAAAATGAAAAAATATGTTGATCTTCCAAGCACCGAATATGTCTTACTGTGGGAACAGTGGACACTTAGTGTCTGACTGTTCCTCCAGAGAAGAACATATTGAAATGAACACCCACTTAGTTAAACAAGTTTGGAAAGTTAAGAGAAATACAGCCCGACAGAGGAACCCAAGTAAACTGGGTTCCTACCACTGACTGATTGCTTTGATGCAGGCTAAAGTAGGGGGAACAACCTGTGGTACCTCGAAGCGGTTGTTCAAACACATGACAGGAGATAAAGAAATTTCTCTCGCTTTCAGCCTATGATGGAGGAACTGTGACCTTCGGAGACAATCTTACCGGTAACATAATTGCAATTGGGAAGGTAGGAAAGTCTAAGTCACATTCCATAGACAATGTATTTTTGGTCGAGGGTTTAAAACATAATCTGCTTAGTATTTCTCAATTTTGCGACAAAGGGAACAGTGTAAATTTTACTGATGAACATTGTATAGTAAGAAATGCAGGAACAGGTACCAAAAATTCTAGAAGGAACAAGGAAAGGGAACACCTATGTTGTGGATCTCAACCTTGTTCCTAAGAACAATCTAACGTGTTTAAGTGACGTTGATAATGAACCACTTCTTTGGCATAGGAGATGTGGTCACGCAAGTATGACACTACTCCAAAAGCTAAGTGGTAAAGACTTGGTAGTTGGATTACCTACTATCAAAGTCTCAAACCATGAAGTTTGTGGACCCTCGTTCAAATCTAAGAAAATGGTAATCACACAAAGTCCCCTTGAATTGATTCATATGGACTTGTGTGCCCTGTTCGAATCCAAAGTCGATCTGGTAAGAGATATGTACTTGTAATATTGATGATTTTTCAAGATACACTTGGGTTATTTTTCTTCATAGCAAAGATGAAACATTTGATGAATTTGTTAACTTTGCAAAAGAACTCAAAGAATAAGTGGTTTTAAGTTAAAGCACTTGCGTTCTGATCATGGGAAGGAGTTTGAAAACTCAAAATTTGATGAGTTTTGCAGGCATGAAGGTCTTGATCACAACTTCTCAGCTCCTAGAACCCCACAACAAAATGGCGTAGTAGAACGGAAGAATCGCACTTTGGAGGACATGGCAAGAACGATGATATGCAAGCAACCTTTCGAAAAATTTCTGGGCTGAAGCTGTGAATACGGCATGCTACATAATCAATAGAGTCATGCTAAGACCTATTATCTTGAAGACCCCTTATGAGCTACTTAAAGGAAGAAAACCCAATATCTCATACTTTAGAATCTTTGGTTGTAAATGGTTTGTACATAACAATGGTAAAGACAATTTAGGAAAGTTTGATGCTAGAAGCGATGAGGCTGTTTTTATTGGATATGCTTTAAGTAGTAAGGCATATAGAGTTTACAACAAACGAACAATGTGTGTTGAGGAAAGTATCCATGTTATTTTCGATGAAACTAACTCTCTGCAGGAACCAAGTCATGAAAATGACTTTGAAATAGGACTGACTCGTATTGAGGAGTCAGTAAACATTGATGAGGAACTAACACCTGCAGGAACCGACAAAAAGCATATTTCTGAAGAAGAGATAACTGTTCCTGATCCTGATCCTGTTATACAGGAGGAACAGGCAACAGAAATTCATCCTGATAGACGAGACAAATGAAGCTCCTCAACTGGAGGAGCAGACACAAGAGATTTGAACCAAGACCTTGGAAACACTTAAAATCCCATCCATTGGATTTAATAGTAAGTGATATTGAAAAGGGAACTCAAACGAGATCCCAACTGAAAAATTTTGTGCTTTCCATGCCTTTTTGTCTATGACAGGATCACGAGATCACAATGATGCCCTACTGGAGTCTGACTGGATAAACGCCATGCAAGAGGAACTGAATGAGTTCAGAGGAACAAGGTCTGGCACCTTGAGACCAAGCCTAAGAACCAAAAGGTAATTGGACTAAAATGGGTCTTCAGGAACAAGCTAGACGAGCATGGAACAGTCATAAGAAACAAAGCCAGACTCGTAGCCAAAGGGTATATCAACAAGAAGGTATTGACTTTGATGAAACCTTTGCTCCGTAGCTAGAATAGAAGCAATAAGAATTTTGATTGCCTTTGCATCATTCATGGGTTTTAGGTTGTACCAGAATGGACGTCAAATGTGCCTTTTTAAATGGATATTTGATTGAAGACGTCTATGTGGAACAACCTCCGGTTTTGAAAACCCGGATCTTCCAAATCATGTCTATAAGCTAGATAAAGCTCTTTATGGGCTTAAGCAAGCTCCTAGATCATGGTATGAAAGACTTTCAAAATTCTTACTTTCTAATGTTTTATACGAGGCAAAGTTGATAGGACCCTGTTCCTTCGATCCAAAGGAACAGACATCCTAGTGGTTCAGATTTATGTGGATGATATAATTTTTGGTGCAACTAACGAATCTCTTTGTAAAGAATTTGCTGAGTTAATGCGTAGTGAATTTGAAATGAGTATGATGGGAAAATTAAACTTCTTTCTTGGTTTGCAAATCAAGCAAACTGAAAGAGGAACAATGATCCATCAACAAAAATACGTAAAAGAGTTATTGAAAAAATATGGAATGGATCAAGCAAAAACAAACCATACTCCTATAGGAACAGGTACAAGGTTAGATGAGGATCAAAGTGGTAAGTCCGTAGATCAGAAACTCTATAGAGGTATGATTGGTCCTTACTCTATCTAACTGCAAGTAGGCCTGATATATCCTTTAGTGTTGGTTTATGTGCAAGATTCCAATCAAATCCTAAGGAATCCCATTTGACAGCTGTTAAAAGGATTCTTAGATATTTGAAAGGAAGTGATGATCTTTGTTTGTTCTATCCTCGAAGTGACATATTTGATCTAGTAAGCTATTCCGATGCTGACTATGCTGGAGACTTGGTGAATCGCAAAAGTACATCTGGTATTATCCAGTTCCTAGGATCAAGCTTGGTTTCTTGGAGCTCAAAGAAACAAAACACCGTTGCTCTTTCCACAAAAGAAGCTGAATACGTGGCAGCTGCTGCATGTTGTTCTCAGGTATTGTGGATCAAGCAACAGGTACGTGACTTTGGCATAAAATTCAAGTGTGTTCCTATATTTGTGATAACACTAGTGCTATTTGTATTCTCAAGGATCCAGTTCATCATCTAGAGTCAAGCATATTCATATAGACATCATTTCCTAAAAGACAATGTAGAGAAGGGATTAGTCAAAGTTGATTTTTGTCCTACTGAAAATCAAATAGCTGACATATTGACTAAACCTCTATCTAGGGACAGGTTTGAAAAAATACGCTTGGAACTAGGAATGATAAAGATTGTTTAAATGTACACAAAATTGTTTCCCCCAAATTGTTTCTTACTAAGTATGTCCTGCAATCTTCATGAATTAATTTTCATACACCTAGGGTCAAGTATAAGGACTCAAAATGTCTTTGAATATTACCCTTAGTGTCCTTGCACATATTTGGTATGCATGTAGTTTGTATATTATGGACACATTTTTATCATATGCAAGAGTAAATATTTTTTATTTTCTACAAATTTTCCTTGTTTCTTTTTCTTTTCACACCTTCTGTCCAAAAATAAACACATTAATCTGAATTATGCCCAAAATTAAGCATTCAATTAATCTGAAGTTAAGGAGTAACTTCATTAATTGCCTTCCGAAAACCCATAAACCGCTTCATTAAACCTATCTTTCCACTTCTTTTCACACGGATTCATGATTACTTTATAAACCTAACACATCAAATCACTGACCCTTCATTACTTCTCACCCATCAATTCACAAGTCTCTCTCTCTCTCTCTCCAAATTCTTATCTTCAACCTCGCCAAACCTCTGTCAAAAATTTCTAAATGGAATGAGTTGTTGAAAATTTTAAAATTTTAAAAATGGTTAAAAATCGTTAGCATAGATGAGAGTCTTTTTGAGACAGAGATGAAAGCTTTTTGTTCTGGGTTTACAATAACAGAGGGTGTGTGTGTGTCGATTGTTTATGGATCAGTAGTTACCATTACTGAGAAGAAATTGGGGGAATGGTTTGATGTTCCGAATGAGGGTTACAAGGACTACATTAAGGGTAGGGATAAGTTAAACATAAATGGAGTCACCAATGCTAAAATTCTTGCCTACTTTAACGACAATTCTAATGCTTTATCTTTAGATCAAAAAGAATTGTCTCCCTTTCATAAGCTACTGTTTCAGTTGGTTTGGCGTTTTATTCTACGTCGCTCCTCCAAAAGAACCCAGGCAAGCCTAATGGATCTTTCCATTATGTATTGCCTTGCTGAAAACATAAAAATCAACCTTCCCTCTCTGATAATTTCCCATCTCTCTCACTACATTACCCATAACACCAAAGTGGGTTATGGTAATCTTTTGTCTTTTGTCTTCAAACAATGCAAGGTTAAACTACCTTATAGTCCCTCCTTTTCCCTTGAGCCCGAAAACTATCTTACAAAAGAAACTCTGACTAGGCTGAGCTTGAGGTTGGTGAATGGCAAGATAGACTTTGAGAGAGAAGAAACTCCGGTTAAGGTTGAAGTAGGGAGTAAGAGAAAGTTGGATGAAGAAGGGGTTGCTAGTGGGTCTGTCAGAAAAAAGCCAAAGGTTGGCTGGATCCAAGTTCCAGAAGGAGCAGGATCAAGGTGACACAATCTTTATTCACCTAGATTATGATCCTGTCCCTTCTGCAGTGGATTTTCCCTTACTTTCTACAACTGGGCTTAACAAGCTCCTCCGAGAAATTCAGGATTCCTTGACCCTCCTACACACCAAGATCAATGCCATTGAAGCTATTGTCCATGTTCTGGACTCTCAGCAGCAGGATCAAATGCTTGCAATCAAGAATGCTGATACTGGGATCAGGAACAAGGTGGATGGTGTGCTTTCCAAGATAGATTATGTGGTCTCCTCTCTCTTCAAACGAACCAAATCCTAACTTCTCTTACCTTTGGATATTTTGAACAATTTTTTTTGGGGCTGTAATTATTAAACAATCTTTTGGATTCCTCTTCTTATGTCCTTCTGAGACATATGAAGTACCTTTAATATTTTCTTTGCTTTCTTAATTTTCTTTTTCATTACTCTGCATATTGACTGATTTTTGCTGTCCCTACTATTACTCTCTGCCTGCATATTATGTTTGTGTGTTTGGATGGCTAATATTATGAGATATCTGTTTGAGCAACTTGCTTGTTGCCTAGACTGTTGACTCTCTAGTGCTGCAGGTACAATATTTGGTTTTGATAATGACAAAGGGGGAAGAGATAGTGTGTGTACACAAAACAAATTTTTTAGCATAGTTCCTTGTATATTCTGCTCATCTCTGTTCCTACACATGTCTGATCCTGTTCCCAGTCTCAGTAGAGTTGTTTAACCTAGGTTAGATTGTGGATAGTTTGTGTAGTTTAGAGTTTTTTTAAAAAAAAATAAAAAACCTTAAAAAAATTTTAATTAATTGTCATAATCAAAAAGGGGAATATTGTTATTTCACTATTTTTATAATGACATATAATTAAAGTTTACATATTTTTAGTTAATTTATTCGGTTTTTAGTTTTCTTGTTAGAAGTAATTTGTTTATGTCTTAAATTTATTTCTCCAGTTTATTTTGTTACGTTTTAATTAGTGTAATTATCTTTAGGTTTCACAAATAAAATAATAAATACTTTATGAAGATTTGATTAAGTGTTTAATCAAGTTTAAAGTTATTTTTAATTTATTTGTGTTATCCGATTAATATTATGGAAGTAACAAATGAAATTTATTAAGATTCCATAATATTGTTTTTAGTTAAGTGTTTGTGCAGCATCTATGGTTACCTAAAATCTAGGAGCCGAAAAACACTAACCGAAGGAAACGCTAACAAGGTGAACGTTGAGGTAGTTCCTATAGTTTAGGAACCGCAACAACCTTGCTATTTGTGAGGCGTGTGAACATGGAGAAGTGGCTGAGATCGTGGCAAGATCGTGGAAGCCAAACTGAACAAACTATCAACGGTAAAACTACAACGGAAAGATCATGGAGAAGTAGCTGAAGCTACGTGTGATCATGGAGAAGTTTTTGAAGAAAATCGTGGAGAAGTGCTTAGAAATTAGGTCTCTACAAATAGGCATTTGTAACGGATCTTTTAGTAATACTTTCAGAATTTTATGTAATATTCTTAGAGAAAGTACATTCGGTTTTCTTCTTCTTAGAAATTGATGTATTATAATTGGGTTGATGAATCTAAGTCTGTAATCAATTTGAGAGAAAAAGAGAAAGAGAAGAGAGAAAGAGAAAAGGCTTTGAGTGAAGTCAAGGGAGAAGTCAACTGTTCAGGGGAACAGGCTGACGGGAACCAGTTCCTAGAGGAACAGAGTTGGTCCGAGTTTAGGTTGTACAAAAGAGAGTCTTTTGGCCTAAAAATTATTAAAGAGAATTGAGTCAAAATCCCTCGTGGTCAAGGTATTTCTTCCTATTGGGCCTAGGAAGTTTTCCTTGTAAAAATTTCGTGTTCCTACTTCTTTCTAAGTTCATGCAATTATATCTTTCTTACTTATTCATTCTTCTATTTCCGTAAAAAGTTTGAAAATCTCTCCAACTACAATTCACCCCCCCCCCCTCTTGTAGTTCCTTAAGTGTTCGTCCAAGACTAACAGGTATTAAATGAGTTTGAAGCTAATGAGGACAAGATGAGAATGTACTTGACCAAAACCCAAGAGTTCATCAAGAAGCTAGCTTAATTCAACATCACCCACATACCTAGGTCGAAAAGTCAACAAGCCGATGTGCTGACTTTGATGGCCAGCTTCGCCGAAGGGTTAGCCCCTCGGACCTCATGTGGGAAGTTTTGCATCGGTCCAGTATTACCGCCAAAGAGAAGCTGGTGTTGAATCAATCATCCACATGGATAAATGAAGTGGTAGAGTATCTGAGAGTTGGGGTGTTACCCGAAGATATCAAAGAGGCCGAGCGGGTCAAGCACAAGTCAGGATGATTCTTATGGCATGAAGACCAGCTCTTCAAAGAATTCTTCACCCATCCTCTACTTAGGTGTGTATGTAACCCCTGAGGAGGGAGACTACATACTAAGGGAAATCAATCAAGGAGCATGTGGGAGTCATCAAGGGGGAAGAAATATAGCAGGATAAGCCCTCAAAGCCGGTTACTACTAGCCAACTTTAAAAGGGGATATTCATTCGGACATTCCAGAGCACCTACCACCCTGCTAACTACAATCCAAGCCATTCTACCATTCGACAAATGGGAAATGGACCTCCTCGAACCGTTTCCCCAGCCTTAGGTCTACGGAAGTTCCTGATAGTTGCAATTGATTACTTCATCAAGTGGACGGAGGCCGAGCCACTCTTTTCAGTAACTGACAAGCAAGTTCAGGCGTTCATATGGAGAAACATCATTACCAGTTACCAAGAGCATTGGTATGCGACAATGGACGACAGTTCAACATCGGTCCCACTCGGGAATATTGTGACCGATTCGAAGTACAAACCAAGTTCTCCGCAATATCAAGGCTCCAAACCAATAGACAAGCCGAGTCAGCTAACAAGATTGTCCTCAAAGGGATCAAGAAATACTTGGAGTATGCTAAAGGGGTGTGGGTCGATGACCTACCAAGAGTCCTTTGTCTACTCAGACAACTACAAAAGAAGCAACAAGCCATTCTCCATTCAACCTAGTTGTAGACACATAATCGTGTCTCCCCCATTTAGTACCTTGTGATGACTAATACCCCGCTCTAATTGTTCCGGATCGAGGAAAGAATAAAGACGAGTCTAAAATAAAAAGTTTTAAGCCCAAAATAATTTTCTAACTCGTTTTATTAACCCATTTTTTATTATCTTTTTAGTAACTAGTTTTTGTAAGCCCACTTTTTAAAACATTTTAAAATAACTTTTAAAATAGCTCATCTTGAAAAACCTTTTAAAAATAGTTTCTAAGAAACCCCAATTTCCAAAATCATCTTTATATGAATGTTTTTTGAAAAAATATTTCTATCTAAGTATTTTCTAAGAATCTTTTAGAAATCTAATATCATTCAAAAACACATTACAAGTCAACTACCTAAACATAAAACTACCCTAAATATACCCACCTCCATATAATCATACAACGACACAACAACTCACAACTCCTAAAACTAATTTACACGGCAAGCTCTCTCACAATGTTCACCCACAGCTCACTAACACTCCACACCAATTTGCCTATCATACAACAAACTTCACGCCCAAAACAAACTCTACCACCCACATTTATCATCACCTACACTTGCACCTTACCTACACCTACAATCTATGCACTCGACGCTCAACCCCATAATTCACTGATCACCATCATCTCACATAAATTCATCCTCATACATCCATGCATCTACATCTCCTCACCAGATCACACCATACTCAAAGCTATGATATTTCCTATATATCACCTACATTACATACATTTATATGATCTTCACGCCTAATGCAAAGGCGAGAATATAAATGCTACACACTAATATAACGCAAGACACAATTATTCTAAGACTCGTACAACTTTCGATCCAAGATAAATTTGTACAAATCAACGATTCCAGAAGGTGGTATAATTTCTAAGGGTTAACTGAATTAACCACCTTTATTTTATTTATTTCTTTATTTTTATTATTTTCTTCAAGTTACTAACATTCTATTCGTTTGTAGATTATTAAGGTATTATTCCTGCGACTGTAAGTATTGTATATTATACTAAATCCTTGCAATAATTTCTTTTCTTATTTTTGTTTCTTTTCATGAACATATTATTATTATTGCATGATTGCAATATTGATCACATTGTATTTATTGCTAATCAAGACGTAAAGAATTGTTCTAACTAAATCAGATAATTTGGACAACCTATTAGATA
The DNA here is from genome assembly GCF_026745355.1 of Beta vulgaris subsp. vulgaris. NCBI lineage: Eukaryota > Viridiplantae > Streptophyta > Magnoliopsida > Caryophyllales > Amaranthaceae > Beta > Beta vulgaris. The sequence continues at coordinate 33,802,451 of NC_079209.1, forward strand.
CCTTATAATATTACTGCTTAACAACTTACCGCTAGAAATTAGTCTTTTATGTGTTTTTTGAACCAAATTGGACTAATAATTTTAGGATGTATAAAAATATTATCCTTTTGCATAAAAAATTGATATGAATCGATATATATTAAAGGCAAGCAATGGACAATATGGTTTCTGATTGTGTGTTACCCTCACCCCCGAACTCAGTCTATGGTTCATTGATCATTTATGGAGTCCATACAGAAAAAATTTACATTGGATAAATCCCTAAGATGTCCCTATAGTTTCAATATTCATTTAGGTTTACGAGTCTTCCTTTAACAACTTGTTGGCAACGTCAAAATATTTTCAATACAAAACCTTTATAATGAGGTAGTTAAATACACACTCATACCACGGTAGGAGAAAATAAAATCACGCCTACACTGGTATATGGAAGCGAGGTGCTCCTCCCAGTGGAGGTTTAGAATCCCCTCACATCAAATGACATTCTATGACTTTGAACAAAACAAAGAGGAGAAACTCGTGTACTTGGATTTGTTGCTAGAGATAAGGGGAAACACACTGCTAAAGTCCGTTTGGTACAACAACGTATCACTCGATAGTTCAACCGTCAAGTCAAGGCCAGACCAATCCGACTCGGCGACTGGGTGGTTCGAAAAGTTGAAGCTACATGCCTTTCACACCTCAAAGGGAAGTTAGGACCTAGCTGGGTGGGGTCCTTACAAAGTCATAGAAATAGTTAAACCTAGCACATTTCAACCTGGAATCCCCGAAAGGTGTACCCGTGGCCTGACCCTGGAACGTGGATAACTTGAAAAGGTTCTATGTATAGTGTTCGTTACTTGCAATAGGGGCATTACGTGTAATACTTGTGAAATGATTTGTAGCTCAGCAAATTTTGTAACCAGTCAGACTACTAGACTTAACCAGTCGTTAAGGTAGTTTCACATAATTTTTAATTAATGAAATTTAACCAGTCAAAAAAATTCCTCGCAATTCGGCAAATGAATAAACCAATCAAATAATAAAGACTTACCAGACAGAAAAAATACCTAACTAGTTGAATAATAAAGACTTAACCAGTCGGATAATACAGACTCAACCAGTCGGATAAATAGAAGATATAGTCGATGATCGTTAACTTAACCAATTAATGAAGGAGCAAAAAAAGTCAAACGAGCAATATTGAAATTAACGAACACGAAGGGAGACGAAGAAATATCAAACTTTCATTACTTGGGCAAACCAAAAGTGTGCAACGCAAGCTGAGCCACAACAAGAGTTGGTAAAGAAAATTAGGCAAGAAAGCTACAGAAGATATGAGAAACAAGGATAGGGGGGATATCGAAGACACTATTGACATTTTTGACACCCTGCCGTCGTCATTGGTAGCCTCATCATCATCATAATCATCATCATCATCATCCTCGGCCTTGGCCTTGGTAGCTTCGTCCAAGTCCATCTTACGATGGAGGTCACCGACCTCTGCATCATAGACTTCATGGTACTTGGACAAAACCTCATTCTGGCCGAGAGTTGGATGGGATTCAGCCAACAACCCCTTCAGCCACTCTAGGGCCACATCCTCCCCTATCTTGCGGGCTTTATGGCCCACCTCATTGTTGTACTCGGTACAAGGTTCAGTTTGTTGACATTTAGCAAACCATTGTTGTCCTAACTAAATTACTTTTTCCTCTCCCAGAGCCGCTTTATCCTCAGCCTCTTTCAGCTTGGCCCGAGCATCGTCCATGTAGTCCCACACAATTTTATGAATTTTATAAATATATTTAAAGTATATCAATATATGTTTTAGTATTTACATAAATAATTTCTTAATTTATATTACTATGTTATAGTTTATGAAAATTGAGTATTCTAATATTTATAACTATATTAAAGGGAGTGTAAAAGGGTTTTGAAGATGTTATATGTTGCTGGAAATTTCATAAACATATTTATGTTGGATTTTTGAATATCAAAGTATGGATTTTTAAGGGTTTTGACGACTAGTATGGTAATACTATACTAGGGGGCACCAAAAGTTGAAGTTTAAATGTTTAAGAAGGTTTTAAAACACTTTTTAAGAGAATTTAAAATATTTTAAAGTTGCTGTAATTTTTATTAGAGTATTAATACTTGGATATTTTGGTATTTGGTAGGCAGAGATTATACCTTGAGTGATTTTCATTGTTGTGAAAGTTACCTCTCGTTTTGTCTAAACAAGGTTCGTACATACCTACGTGTTATTAGACTAGTATCATGTCCTAAGACTAGGATTGTTATAGTATTATGTATAGGAAACTTTTTCACTAGTGGAAAAATGAAGAAGGGTTGCGCTGAAAATGGTCTGTAGGGCTGCGCTTTTTGACAGAAGCCCTTTCAATAGCAGCCCTTCACTTTTTAAGTAGGGCTGCGCTTTACAAGCGCAGCCCTTCAAGCTTGAAGGACTGCACTTTTTTCAACAAGCGCAACCCTTCTAAGCTTGAAGGGCTGCAGCCTTCACGAGCCCTCCTACTATGAAGGGTTGCGCAAGTTGAAAAAGCGCAACCCTTCTAAGCAAGAAGGACTGCGCTTTTTTTAACTAGCGCAGCCCTTCTGCTTAGAAGGGTTGCGCTAGTTCAAAAAGCGCAACCCTTCTAAGAAGAAGGACTGCACTTTTTGAAAACTAGCGCAACCCTTCTTTTAATTTTTTTTTTTTTGAAAATTAATACAGCCTTGCAGCCCTTCCTACCCACAGCCTCTGCCCACCCCCTGCCTCTGCCCACACCCCTACCCACCCTCACGCCCACCGAGAGCTTGCTGCCCACCCCCGTGCCCACCCTCATCCCATCCCCGCCCACCCCCTGCCCACCCCTGCACAACCCCCAGCCCACCCCTGCACACCCCTCTGCCACACCCCTACCACCAATCCTGCACCCCCATCCCAGCCCACCAGAGCCCCACACCCCACCCCACCCCCACCCAAAACCTCCCTTGAAAAAAAAAATGCAAATGCAAAATATATGACAAGTGGAGAAAGGTAATAATTAACTTCAAATATATTTAATAATGTAAAAAGTGTACATAGAATTGATAGAAACTATACATTCGAGCTAAAATGATCATATGCAATCATCGGTAATGTGGGACGCCAATTATCCCGAACTTCATCTATTTCTTCTTTAGTGAAGTTCCTCAAACTTGGTGTGGAATTCTCATAAACCTTGCAAAACAACCAAGGAATAAACACATATATAAGAATTCAATCATTTTACCGTAGTTAGTAGTTCTAAAAATGACATATACCTTCCCGAAATTCAATCAAAAACAAATGCAAGCCTAAAAGTCTACACACTAGTTATAATATATCTCATATAATCATGTTAAAGAAAATTTGGGGTTAAATGACTTGATAAGTACATTTTGGGAGCGAAAAGCGCAAAATAGGCCGGAAATGGCATTTTCGTTCCCGAAATGCAACCAACAACAATTAAAGCCTAAGAATCTACATACTAGTTATATTATGCCTCATATAATCATGTTCAAAGAAAATTTGGGGTTAAATCACTTGATAAGTACATTTTGGGAGCGAAAAGGCCAAAATAGGCCGGAAATGGCCTTTTCGTTCCCGAAATGCAACCAACAACATATGCAAGCTTAAGAATCGACATACTAATTATATTATGCCTCATATAATGATGTTCAAAGAGAATTTGGGGTTAAATGACTTGATAAGTACATTTTGGGAGCGAAAAGGCCAAAATAGGCCGGAAATGGCCTTTTCGTTCCCGAAATGCAACCACAAAAATTAAAGCCTAAGAATCTACATACTAGTTATATTATGCCTCATATAATCATGTTCAAAGAAATTTGGGGTTAAATCACTTATAATACATTTTGGAGCGAAAAGGCCAAAATAGCAGAAACTAACATACTAATAATTAATTAATAGTTACATACATTTTGAAGATCATCAACATGTTGCAAGGTTGACGATATCGAGCATGAACCTCATGACGTAATACCCACACGCAAGTCCACCTTCTTGTAGCGGACACTAAATTCACCAAAGGATGCAATAAATGACATTGATGTTAGATGTGTATTATGTGTTTCTATATAAGGAAAAAAAATTAGTCATGTTACCTCGACTGAATGCCAAACAGGAGATTTTGGTGTCGAAGTCCTATTGCATTAACCTCCTTCATCACACTACATCAATACACATTATTATAAGATTAGATGTACATTTAATATTAATAAGTGCGATATATTGAGTTTCGATTAGGCTACCTATTTAACAATGATTTGACTAGTAAGGCCGCATTGTTTCTTTACGCAAAGAATCAAAGTGGTAGGCTTCGTTACGTGACAAACATATTGCAATCAGTGTCCAATGATTCCTACAACAATAAAATATAGTTATTATTAATCGTAGAACAACTAATAGGTCAATTTAATTAAAGTAAAGTGAGTTTAAGAAGCATACGATTCAATGTAAGGAAGAAGAAGATCTTATTCCAAGAAGAGAACATTTCAAAAAACTTGAGATAGTCTTTCACCTCCTTTTTGTTTTTAAGCAACTGTTATCTCGTACTATGCTTGGACATAACCAACCAAACATTGGCTCACTAGATGCACGCAATTCATTGTATAATAGCCTGAGAATCATATTGATTAAAAGAAAACTTACTATTATGGAAGTTAGTTGGATTGAAAACTACTTAATTAAGGCATATATATGTATATATAATATGCATATTTAATTTATATACTAAAGTATTACCTCATGAATGTTTGTATCATCGAAACATTCAACTCTTCCCCACGTAAGAATTTCCTATATCAACCTTAGAAATGAAGGTCGATGTATCCTCAAAGTAGTGGAATTGGTGGTGCGACAACTGAATCTCAATCATTGCTTCATCGGCTACATCGCTAGCGCACTCATGTAGCCAAAAGCACGGAGAAGTAAGGCCTTGCACCACCTCGATCTCCGTAATGAGTGGACACTTTACCATAGAAACATTTACTTTCTCCACTACATCACATCGGCGTTCCTGAGGTAAGAATACTTGCATCATGACATGACAACCGTGCGATTTCATACTCAATAACTTCAACTCACCATTTAAGGTAACAAAGCGCTTCATATTCGATGAGTAGCCAGTAGGGACCTTAATGCCATACAATGACTCGCAAAAAATCCGTTTCTCTGCACGCGACATCATGTAGCAAGCTGGTGGCAAATAATTCTTCTCTGAATCCTCCACCGTTTTACTTTTCTGAGTTTCATCATCAACCCTTTCCTCCCCTATTTTCTTCTTCCTTCCTTCCCTTTTCTGAGCCCACAACTCTGGTCGAAGCCCCTCTTTTTCCAAGTAAAGTCGTGACGCCTTAACATCTTTTGTCTTGCCCGGAATATTCATAAGTGTCGCGAGAATAGCTTCACAAACGTTCTTCTCTATGTGCATGACATCCAAACAATGTCTGACGTTTAGATCTTTCCAATATGGGAGTTTCCAAAAAATGGACTATTTTTTCCATAATCCTGTAGGTCGATCAACCTCACTAGCAGGTTAACCAAAGATTGTTTCAATGCCCTTCACCTGATTATAAACTTCAGTACCAGTTAATGGTCTATGAGCAACTTCTTCTTCAACCGTCCCATCGAATGCCTTCATCTTAAACCGATAGGGATGGTCGCGGCTGAGGAGCCTTCGTGAGCGCATATACACATGTTTGCAGCCCGTAAGGTGTGTAGATTTCATGTCATCTAAACAAATTGGGCAAGGTTTTTTTCCTTTAGTCTTATACCCAGATAAGTTCCCATAAGCTGGATAATCATTCATAGTACAAAAAAGCATGGCACGCAGAGTGAAAATCTCATTAGCATAGGCATCAAATACTAACACCCCTTCATTCCACATCTTCTGTAAATCTTCAACAAGCGGCTGAAGGTATACATCTATGTCATTTCTAGGTTGTTTGGGCCCCGATATAAGAAGCGACAGCATCATGTACTTGTGTTTCATGCACAACCAAGAAGGCAAGTTGTAAGCCACTAAAACTACTGGCCATGTACTATGCTGCGACCTGAGATTGCCAAAAGGGTTCATGCCATCCGTACATAATCCAAGCCTCAGATTCCTATCCTCATTACCAAATGACTTATGCACCCTGTTGATAGTTTTCCACTCGGGCGAATTAGCTGGATGCTTGAGCAGACCGTCTTTCTTCCTATGATCTGCATGCCACCTCAAATTCTTCGCATCTCCTTTAATTGAAAACATGCGCTTGAATCTAGGTATTATGGGTAGATACCACAACATTTGAACTGGTGGTCCTTCACTACCTCCAGCTCCTTCACGCTTGTACCTCGACAATCCACGACGTGGACACTCATGTAAATGCTCATACTCATTACGATAAAGCACACAATCGTTAGGACAAGCATGTATCCGCTCGTGCTCTAAACCGAAAGGACACATCAGCTTCTTTGCATAATAGTACGACTTTGGCAGTTCATTTCCATCATGGAGTATCTCAGCTAAAACTTCCAACAACGATGTGAAACTAGAGTCCGTCCAACCAGCGTTCGACTTAATGTTGAACAGTGTTACCACCGCGGAAAGTTTAGTGTACTTTGTACAACCTGGATACAACGGCTTTTCAGCAGCCTCAGACATAGACTCAAAAATACGAGGTCGTCTACACGATTGATCTTCAACCTCGTGTATCATCTCGTCTACCCGATCCCTATCGTCATCTCCAAATTCATCATGTAAGGGGTCGTTTGGTTCAAAATAAGGAATGGAAAGGGAATGGAATGGGATGAAAGGATGGAATGGAAATGGAATGTGTTACTTTAGACACTTGTTTGTTTTGATGTAGGAATGGAATCATTGGCCTAATGACTCCTTTACTTTTCGTTTCCTATGGTGTGAGGAGGGTTTCAAGATGGGGGAATCAAAATTGGGCTAGTAAGGGAGTGAAAAAAATGAATAACCCAACCAAACATAAAATAAGGGAGTGTGTTACCTCAATCCGTTTCCAAGCCTAAAATATTTCCAACCAAACGGACCCTAAATTCTCATCCCCTAACTCATCATCATCCTTCTTTCTTTTTCTTCACATACATCATTCTTTACTCCAGAGCTTCTTATATACCTCCCCTGCTCACCATGCCAAACCCATACGTGGTATTGAGGCCTAAACCCACGACGAAAGACATGCTTCCTAACCATATGTATACTGCTAACCTTGCTCACATTTCTATAATCCAAACAAGGATAATAAAAGTCGACTGCTCCAGAGGATGTTTGATATTCTAATGCACTTGTACAGAATTCCGAGACCCCATTCACAAACTCAATCGATTCACGACTACCATACATCCAAATACGATCCATCTCATTCAAGAAGGCCACTTATAATAATTAAACACAACATTCATTATAATGCATCAATCATTATTAAAGTACACACACTCACATATTCAAATCACACACGTATACATCAAGCTAAGATAGTGACATGTTCAATTGTATGCATGCAGACGATCAGAATATGCCCGTGGATGTGAAGAAAATGTCGTTGCTTCTCAAGGAAGTCGACCTCAAACAACATCTGCACAAGGCCACAACATGATTCAAAATCATGACGATACTTCCAACTCTTCAGAACTTAGAAGACCCATGACAGACATTACTAACTACAATCATATTGTCAATGGAGATGGATGCGAAATACACGATTGTAAGAGCTTTAAAGTAAATAGATAAAAGTAATAATATAAAAAACAACATTTAATGTACTCATCAAATATAAACTTTTTCAATTATGCAACACACCCCATTGGTGAACTCCGTTCAGTCGACACACGAGAAAATGTTGAGAATCATATTCAAATGCCCAATGAAAGTTACGGGGACTTACCAAATGGACGCAACTTGCCTAGTCGAAACTTTTGTGTAGGAGAAAGTAGTAGAACAAATGCAGATATGTTGGAAACCATAACCGATGCAAGAGATATTCCACGCTTAGCTGACACTGAGAGAGAAAGTTGTTTGCCTGATCCATTCTTTGAAATCGGTAACACCAATAGATCCATGCGAACAACATATCAAGTCTCATCTCTGATGATGTAAGGGTTTGGAAAGTGGGGAGACATGGTTATCGAAATTGTGCAAGAAATTACACCGAGTCACAAGGGCTGACTATATTCAATTTGCCTACAATGATAACTTGTCCACATTGTCAAGCACGCCTGTTCAGAGCAGACTCTCTTGAACTTTGCTGCTTAAATGGAAAGGTTAATCTACATGAGTTGCCTTTGTCCACCGATTTACTTGACCTGTTCTCTGATCAGTCGGATAATGGGATTCACTTTAGACAGAACATTCGTATGTATAACCATGTCTTCGTATTCACTTCAATGGGAGTAAAAATAGATGATGAATCGGCCAACGCACGTCAAGGTGTGCACACATGCGAACTCAAATGATCGTCCTTGGTTCCGTCAGCTCTACATTTATGACACTGATCATGAAAATGAAAATCGTGCAGCTAAAAATTCTTCATTACGAATCGACATCATTGACATAATTAAGAATATTCAAAATTCCCATAATCCTTTTGTTCATAATCTTCGACATCTTGCACAACGTACGGACATAAACGATTGCAAGTTTGTCATCAAAGAGAAACTTGCTAATAATTGTCAATACTCAATGCCTTCTGCATCCCAAGTGGCAGCCGTCGTCGTTGGAGGGGATTCCATGACTAACCTAAAAGAGCGAGATATTATGATAGAGCCTGTCAATGGACAACTGATGTAAATCAAAGATACATTGGGTTATTATGATCCACTACAATATCCTCTATTATTTCCTTATGGTTCTTATGGTTAGGATTTAACAAATGTACTACTACTGGTATGAAGCTGACATTCAAGGAATTCTATGCAGATATGTTTCAGGTGAAAATGGTTTTGAAATTCTATATGTGTATGTCATGTTTTCCTACAGCTTCATACTCATATCATTCTAATAACAACAAAAAATTTGTTCCTTAGATGCGACAACATCTTGATTCTCTACTCTTAAGAGGTGGTCGTCTACTCCAGCAATATGTTGTTAATAATTGTGTCAAATGCAAGCATCCAAGCTGAGATGGATTGCACTAAATCAAGACAAGATACGTGCTGATTTGTACAAGAGTTTAGAGGATTCTTTAAGTCCTGGAGAGCATAACACAGGTTCAAATTGATTAACCTATAACAATACTCTTCTTTATGAAATAAAACCCTTCAATTAACATTAATTTTTTGTTTATTTTTCATCTACAGAGAAGGTTGGTCGAAGGACGATACCACCGTCTTCTTTCGTAGGAAGCCCACGAGATATGCACCAGAGGTACCAAGATGTCATAGCCTTGGTACAGAAGTTTGGCAAGCCAAACATATTTCTGACAATGACATGCAATCCATCTTGGTCGGAAATACAATCAGAACTATTGCCTGGACAAGTTTCATGCTAAATTTGAAGAGTTAAAAAAAGATGTTCTAGAAAGGGGAATCCTTGCAAAAGTGGTTGCTTATGTATATGTAGTTGAATTCCAAAAGAGGGGTATTCCGCATGTTCATATGTTGTTGATCCTCAAACAAACTGACAAGCTAACCACTCCGGATGACTACGATATTATTGTCAGAGCAGAAATTCCAGATGAACGACGAGAACCAGAGTTGTACAAAAAAGTTCTTAAACACATGATTCAGGGTCCATGTGGTGTTCACAACAGGGATTGTCCGTGCATGAAACAAGGGAGTTGTAAGAAAGGATTCCCAAAGTCATTTACTAATGCAACAATACAGCAGGGAAATGACTCATATCCTCTATATTGTCGTCGACAAGATCGTCCACCTGTACCATTGCGTGAAAATTCTCGAATAGAAGTAAACAACCGATAGGTAGTTCCCTACAATCCATTTTTGCTCTCAAAATATGATTGTCACGTCAATTTAGAAATATGCAGCAGTATTAAGTGTGTCAAATATCTTTATAAATATATACATACGGGTTCAGATAGAGTATCCATGGAAGTTAAGAATGGTTATGAGATTACACATGCATGGATGCGAGATGGATTTGTGCACAAGAAGCTTTTTGGAAAATCTACAAATTCCCTTTAACTCGAATGTATCCATCTGTAGATCGTTTGCAAGTGCATTTGCCAAACATGCATTCAGTGAGATTTGAAGAAAGCTGCCTAATTTCAGACGTATTAGAAGACCCGAGAAACTCCAGAACGATGCTGACTCATTTCTATTTGATGAATGAAACTGAACCAGGTGCAAGAAGATTTCTTTATAGAGAATTTCCAAAGCATTACAGGTGGATTAAGTCTAGGTGTGAGTGGCAGATAAGGAGGAGTAATCAACGAGTTATTGGTCAATTGTACGTAGCTTCTCCACTTGAAGGAGAGAGATTTTACCTTAGATTATTGCTCAACCACGTGCGAGATCCCCAATCATTTGAACATCTGAGGACAGTCAATGGTGTAATACAACCGACATTTAGAGCTGATGCGGAATCGCTCGGTCTAATTGAGAGTGAGTAAAGCATCCGTCAGTGTCTTTTGGAAGCATCATTTGTCAGAATGCCATCATCATTACGAAGATTATTCGCAACCATCTTGGTATACTGCCAACCCACTGGATTATGTGCCCTATGGGACAAGTTCTTCACGTACATGGTTGAGGATTATCCATCTTCAAGCACGACAACTAACAATGTTGTTCTCACTCACAAGCTTCTGCAGGATTTAGATCGTTTATTACGGCCGCTGAAAAAAAGAATTTCTGACTTTACAGAGTTGCTAAGTTTACCTGAAAGTACTGAGGACATCGACGATCTTCCGCAATCATGGAGGAGTACTTTTCTTTTCCAGTTCCAGAAGAGGACTTCGCGTGCATTGACACTCTTAATAGAGATCAACGACATGCGTACAACATAATTATGGATGCTGTAATTTCAAAAACAGGTGGAGATTTTTTCGTTGATGGTCCAGGAGGTACTGGCAAAACATTCTTATACAGAGCACTCTTTGCAATTGTAAAAGGAAGTGCTGAAATTGTCGTTCAAACACCAACATCTGGAATTGCAGCGACATTATTGCGTCAAGGAAGAACATCACACTCAACTTTTCAGCTCCTATTACAACCTGATAGCAACTCAACTTGCTCATTCACCAAGCTTTCCAAAACTGCCACTTTACTAAAGCACTCTGCCATAACTATATGGGATGAGGCTCCAATGACACACAAATATCATTTTGAAGTCGTTGATCGTTCGCTGAAAGACTTAATGGAAAATGACTTTTTCATTTGGAGGAAAAATTATTGCCTTTGGTGGTGATTTCAGATAAGTGTTACCAGTGGTTCGAAACGGAACAAGAGCTCAAATAATCGATGCGTCTTTTGTCAAGTCCCCTATTTGGAGACATGTCAATATTTTGCATTTGAGAGAAAATATGAGATCAAGAGATGACAGCACATTTACGTCTCGATTGCTCGCGATACGCAACATAAATGAACCTACCGTGTCAGATCACATGATAAAACTGCCAAACCATACGGTAATACCATCAACTGATGATGTCTTGATTGAAATGTTGATTGATCAGGTTTTTCCAAATTTAAGTCAACATGTGGGAGAATGAAATTATATGGTTGAAAGGGCCATTATCACACCCTTCAACGAAGATGTTGACAAGATAAATAATAAGGTTATTGAGAAATTTCTCGGAGAAGGAAAAATATACTATTCGATTGATTGTGTTCTCGAAGATAGGAGAAAGTTGTATCAACAAGAGTTTCTTAATTTAATTTCATCTTTGGGATTGCCTCCTCATGCTCTCTGTTTGAAACCTGAGGTACCCTTAATGCTCTTGATTAACAACGATCCTAAGAATGGGCTTTGCAATGGAACACGATTGCTTTGTCGTGGACTGAAGGAGCATTTTATAGATGCTGAAATTTTAACAGGGCATTCTAGGGGAAACAAAGTTTTCCTGCCCATGATTCCATTGAAGAGTGATGAAGATATAAAGTTGCCATTTGAGCTGGTTAGAAAGTAGTTTCCAGTTAAGGTTAGTTTTGCCTTGACAATAAACAAGTCTCAGGGGCAAACTATACCCCATGTTTGCATGCACCTACCAGATCATGTATTCAGCCACGAACAACTCTAGGTGGCATTGTCACGCAGAACCTCAGATACACAACAAAGATTGTGGTAAAAAAGGCAAATGTACAAGGACATCAAGGGATGTTTACAAAGAATATTCAATGTGTACACTCTTGAAATACCACTTTGTAATAAGAGCACAATGTAACTTATTGAAATATAGTCATGATTCTACCTAATTTATGTCTTGCTCATATCGTGATTGTATAGTCTTCAATCATAAATTGCATCATTACGATTATTATCTTATTTTGATGCCTAACATATTGTAATGTGATGTAGATGTACATATATCATGTTACTCATTTTTAAATTATATGTAACTATTTTTTTCTATGTCTAACATTTTCTTTAGATGGAGTTCCATTATCCACCGTTTATGCATTTATACCCTTGCGGGTACGACGATAGAATGTCAGGGCTCGGTTGGTTCGTAACTATGATATATTCAATTACAATCACCGTGGAACAACTAAGCAGATATGGAAAATGCTTTTCGTTGATGTCGAGGTAAAAAAAATCTTCAAATTAATGTAGTGTAAATTTATTTCGCAATGGTACAAGACACTCTTAGCAAGTTTGATTTTAATGATAGGGTGAGTGCGTAGAATGCACTATATTCTCGCCCCAGGTTGAAAACTTCATAGGAAGGTTTCACGAGGGATTTATTTATGTACTCCGTGGAGTACAAGTTGTACACGCCGATGAGAATAATAAAATCTTTTCTAACTGGAAACAAGTGACAATAGCATCAGAAACAATTGTGATACGCGAAGAGCATGATGACGTTGCAATTCCCGCATTCTTCTACAATTTAGTTGCTTTCAATCGGTTCCATGTTCATGCCAATCGTACGGATATGGTGTTCGGTACTTTTACAACCCTCTTTATCTAAATTAAACTAATATTAGGCTTAGTTTGAAGGAAGCTAACTTTAATCATACTATTTTGGTTTTGTTAAGATGCAATGGGATTGGTTATATATGTTTCACCAATTGAGTCAGTTGGAGGAAACTCGGTTAAAAGAGATTTGGCGATGATGGATAAAATGTACGTTTATGCTAATTAACAAATTTTAACTTGCATATTATCTCTAAATTCATTTAACACAAAATGTTCCTAACACTATCGAATTTCATACTCGCAGTTGGACGATTATCAAGTTAACCATGTGAAATGAATTTGTGCACATACTTGAAGATGGACATCTTAACACCGAAGCTGATTTTTGTCTAATTCTTTTTGCATGTGGTCTACATGTAAAGAGCTTATGTGGTACACTATATATGGAACTACTAGCCTAAATTATCAGCATTTGCATTTCATTTTCATATTTGTAAATGACATATTAATATGTTATCATATTTTTTATCTCAATCTTAAACATAGGCCGGACATATCTTACAAGAGGATTTTAATTCAGGATTTATGTTAACAAAGTAGATGACTTAACTACTTCTTTGTCTACATGGTATGCACAAGATAATTATACTAATGTATATCCTAAATTACTATTTTTTAATGAATAATTATATCTTCTAAATTTATAGGTATGACTCCGATAAATTAGCAAAAAAAAAAGGGTTGCCTATTTTCGATAAACTCCTTTCTCCTTACAATCATCCATTGATATTTCAAATGCTCCTCGGATTCAATTAGCGACCTTTCATTCAGTGAGAAAAGTAAGTAATTAGACCTTTACTCCTTATTTTTTAAAACAAAAATAAACCTATACATGAATAAATAACTTTCAACTATTTTGCAGGTACAATATTGTCGACTTATTGTCAATGCGTGTCATCTTGAGCATGTTGACAACATCATATATGAAGCATGTCATCATTGTCTCAAAAAGATTAACATTTTCCAAGGAGTTCCCAAATGTGAGTCTTGCGATATCACAAATGTTGTAACCACTCCAAGGTATAATTTTCGATCTCATATGATCACGACCATCAAACAATCATTATTTATTTAACCTGATAATATTTATCTTATTTTATTAACAGGTTATTAATTCGACTAACAATATGTGATAAAAGTGGTAATTTAAAAATCACAATGCTTCATGATCTTGCACAACTCATTTTGGGATGTACAGCTACGGACATAAAATTAATACTTCAATAGGTATTCAATCTATTACAAACTATCTCGCATTGGATTTGAATATATAGCGTAATTTCGAATCAAATATCTCACCCTTGAAAATAAATGCACAATTGTTTGCTTTACTTCAGCCAAATGGACGCAAACGAGTCGTGGAAATAATATTCTCAAAACTTGGATACAAAACTTTCACTTGGATCTTACCTCCACCAATGCAAGAGTTCAATCCGAATCACTCTTATATTGTTAGCTATGTGTTGCATGTCGACTGGGCTGAAGAGTGCATGTGGTTAACCAAGTTATATGAAGGCAAATTACAAAGTTGAAACACTAGAGATTTCATTTACTATCTTTGTTATTATATTGTTAAATTATGAATTTTTTTTCTTAGGTAAAGTTTTGTAAATATTTTTTCTATAAATTAGTACTAGATGTAATTACTCAATTAATTTAATTACAATAACGATTTCACACGCATATACATAAAACTCAAAACTTATATAGAAAGAGCTAGATGTAAATATGCAATAATTTAACTTCATAAACTACTTCGCACGCATCGTATGCATATAAGGCTAGTATGCTTAAAGTTAGGGTTTTAACCATCAAAGTATGGATTTTTAATATTTTAAGGGTTGGAATTTATAGTACTATGTTATAATTTATGAAAATTGAGTATTCTAATATCTATAACTATATTAAAGGGAGTGTAAAAGGGTTTTCAAGATGCTATATGTTCTTGGAAATTTCATTAACATATTTATGTTTGATTTTTGAATATCAAAGTATGGATTTTTAAGGGT
Source organism: Beta vulgaris subsp. vulgaris (assembly GCF_026745355.1). Taxonomy (NCBI): domain Eukaryota; kingdom Viridiplantae; phylum Streptophyta; class Magnoliopsida; order Caryophyllales; family Amaranthaceae; genus Beta; species Beta vulgaris. Next base: position 33,817,584 of record NC_079209.1, read on the forward strand.
TTTGACGACTGGTATGGTAATACTATACTAGGGGGCACGAAAAGTTCAAGTTTAAATGTTTAAGAAGGTTTTAAAACACCTTTTAAGAGAATTTAAAATATTTTAAAGTTGCTATAATTTTTATTAGAGTATTAATACTTGGATATTTTGGTATTTGGTAGGCGGAGATTATAACTTCAGTGATTTTCTATGGTTGTGAAAGCCGCATCTCGTTTTGTCTAAACAAGATTCGTACAAACCTATGTGTTATTAGACTAGTATCATGTACTAAGACCATTATCTGAAATTGGGATTATTCTAACATAATCCAAAGTTGGGATTATTTCTAGAAGACTCGTGAAAGTTGAGATTATTCATGTCAATTTTTCCTATTATTTATTATAAATGTCGTGTTCATCTGTTAATGGACCTATAGGCATGACTGATATTGAAGCTGCTCGAGTAGGAAGCTACTTCAACCCTATTGTGCTTAGTGATGATGAGTATGATTTGGAGTCTGAGTGAGAGCTACACCAGCCTAGATGTTGTTATGCGTCGTGTGTTGAAAATAAGGATCCTTGATAGCGGTGATGAGATAATTCGAGAGTATGATCGTCGTAGAGGGAAGACCCAAAATTTAACAGCCTGATTCCCGAGCTGCTAGCTAAATACACTCAAGATTCACTAATAACAATCAATGCTTAATAAGCCTCGAATTAAATATTTATTCGCAGCGGAAACATAACCTATAAAACGATCCTGGACCTGTGAGTTATGGCCCACAAAACAAAATCCTTTATATAAGACTTCAATTACATAGTCATTCAATCTCAAATTCCATGGCAAAAGAATAATCTATATCCAAGTAATTCTAAATAAACTCCTCTATATAGAAACTTAAATCTCGAACTTTATCCCATAATACACAATTCGAATCATAACTTTGCTCTCGGCTCGATTCTGGCTCCCAACACAATCCTGCAACAAAGTTTGACTTTGCCACCCACTAAGTGACAGGCCACAGAAATGACAACACTATCAGCAAAGCTGAGTACACATTGTATAATAGAAAATACAAGTTTAGGTGTATTTTGAAAACTAACAAATAGTTATAATAACAAATAATCACATTCAACTCAGTTACTATAGTTTCACAAAATCAAATCGTTTGGCATGAACACTAGTGGAGAGGGGTACCATGCAGTACCAGCTGTCTCCAAACTGTTGAGGGTCGTCACCCCAACTTTTATTGTTATGCTTGCAAGACTTAACCGGACATGTCCTATAACGCCAGGAATTCGCCCTTCCTGGAAGGCAACAGTTAGGGACTCTACCCACCCTAACTCGGGTGCATGTTCGTGCCTCACTTTCATATGTATAATATAAGATAGTTAAAGATTCATACTTTAATCCTCAATACTCAAAACTCTTATCAACTCATCCTTAATACTCAAAACTCTTATCAACTCTTTTCAAATACCCTTACTTTGATAGTTGAGAAGATTTAGGGTTTTCATACTTGAAACTAGTTTTTAACGTAATAACTTTGATGACATTAGCTACATCAACCAGCATCCCAATTCCATAATCCTTAATTTATAATGAGACTTCTAATTATAAAACTAAACTAACTAGACTTAACTCACAACCTTCACCTAAATCAAGAACAACAACGCACTGCCACAATAACAACAACAAACAAACAAAGAACAATAATAACAACAACCTAATAACATCCACCACAATAATTCCACCACAGCCACCACAACTACAACAACCATCACAACTATAACAACAACAACATCAACCACACAACCAATCATAAAGAACAACACCACCACAATAGAGGGGACGAAAAACAGAACATGACACCAAACACAGTAGCAACAACGACATAACTAACCACTAACCACAACTAGAAACAACACTTCACAACGACGATGCCTCACCAACAACATGACCTCAACCACAACAATAGAACAACAATAACCCAACAACACTGCTACAACAGAGCAACAACAACAATAACAACTCCACAACAACTTCACCACAACCACCACAACAACTCCTAAACAAAAATAAGATAACAAATCCACCTCAATCCTCACAATTACTCCACAAGTCCATGTACTAAACACCTTCCATTTAGAAAATAATCGTAATGACTTAGTGTATAAGTGTTGTTTAGGTCAAATAAAATATCTCTAGTGAACCTTAGCATGCTATATCCATGTAATATACTCAATATACACATAATAAAATACACATAATAAGTAAATTCATTTCATAAACATGCTTTACACTAGAAAGAAACAATCACTTAACTATAGGTATGGAAATCTCTAGGTTTAAACCAAACTAAGGGTGTACCTTCACTAAAGATGCTTAACTCAATGAAACTCCTTAATCCAATTGATGAACTACTCCTACAGCTTCCCCTGAATATATAAAATGCTAAAAGATTAGTTTCAACAAGCTTTTAGATATAAAAAACTAAGCTTAAATACAAGAGGTGTAATCTGTTGAACTTACAGCTACATATGTGATCTTTCAACAAGGTTTCCTATATGAGTTTAAGGTCTAAATATTGGAACCAAAGCTTGAACTACTTTGTATGGATGTCTAGAAGAGTTTTATAGACTGATTTTGGCGGTACCCATGGGGGGAGGAAAACCTCTTTTGGGTGAGGTCGGTTTCTTGGTATTTCTGGGAGGTTCTTACTTCAGGTGTTAGCCTTAGGTGTTGGATTTCATGCATACAAAGGGTTTTGAGAGATCAACACTCAAGTAGTTGCTAAGCAGCTTTCTTTGAGCATAGGTCTAAGCTGATATATCAGCTGCCCAGTTTCTACTATGTACGGAATTCACCCAATTTAGCCACATAATTCATGGGCATAAATGACCATTTTAACCTTAAGACATCCTAAACATATCATATATCAAGGTTGGTTAGGTTTTGAGCTCGAATTCAACCCTGAAAGGCTCTTTAACTGGAAGTTCATCGTTACCCGATAAAACAATCTTCAAACGATTTTCACAATATTAATGTTTAAGGCTCTCAAGGACTTTCTAACTTATCTATTGGTTCCCAAAGCCTTAATAGCCACTAATAATGATAGTTCTTATCCTCTTTGACATTTCTTAACCATTAAGAATGTTAGTGCTTATCCACAAGCTTTCTTAACCATTAAGAATGATAGTGCTTATCCACAAGCTTTCTTCACTATTAAGAATGATAGTGCTTATCCACAAGCTTTCTTAACCATTAAGAATCTGAGTTCTTATCCACTTTTCTCCTAGTATGATGTTAGCAAGAATTCTAACTACTTAAAGTACCAAAGTATGATCAAGACTTAATATAGCTAACAAAATATTTGAACCTGCTTAAAAATTTAGGCTATTACACAAAAGGAAATCCACAATGCTACTTGGAGATCTTATCAGAGTGATGTTAGTGATTCAGAGTCGGACGAGGATGTGCCTCAACCCAAAAGGATTCGAAGATATACTAGAGCCATAAATCCAAGTTATTACTCTTATGATGGTGAGGACATAGAAGACTTTGAAGATGAAATGTTTACTCTAGAGAAGCCTAAAAAGTACCAAAAATAAGTAGTTAAGGAATAAGTAGCTAAACTATGATAGTTTAAATTTCCTTTCTTTAGCATCTTTATTTCGTTGAGGAATAAGTATGGTTATTTTGGATTGGAAAAAATATTATTATCATCGTTTTGAGGAATAAAAGTAATTATTTAGTGAATCGAGTTGAGTAAGAATTTATGTTAATACGCGAATGAGAAATAGTTTATTTAATTATTGTGATTGATTCGATTTGATCCTTATACATATTAGTGATGTGAATGTTTATTCATGAGTGAATATATGATTGTTATGGTTTATAGTGATTGAACATAGCGCTATAATAATTTCATAGAATTTTTATTTTGACGTGATCTTGTAGGATTGCCAAATCAAATTGATGCCTATGTAGTAAATGGCAAGTAGTTGTAAATCGAAACCTAAAATAGATCTACGTTAAATTTCAGGTCGCGAAGTAGAATGGCAAACAACGATATCGCATTAGTCTCTGCTATTCGCATGTCGGCTAAGAAACTGACTCGGGAAAGGTCTAAGCGTCCCGATCCTGCAAGGGATATGTTTGAGAGACTAGCTAAGATTAAGCCGTCGTTCTTTAAGTGGCAAGCTGACCCTACATTATTAGAGAGCTGATTTACGGAGTTCGATTAGATTTTTGGGGATGTGAATTGTCTTGAGGTTACAAAAGTAGGTCAGGCTGTCTTGTATTTGAAGGATGAGGTTGATTTATGGTGGAAGGAAAATGAAAATATACTTAGTTCTATGGAAGGATTTAATCGGGATTGTTTTTATTGCTGCTTTAGGAGGAAAATTTTACCCTGCATTTATGAAAAAGTAAAAGGCTCAGGAGAACATAAACCTCAGGATGGGGAGTGTGCAAACTTCTGAGTATTATAGTAAGTTTACAGCATTATCTAGATTTGCACTAGAGGTTGTAGCGACTAAAGAGCTGAAAGCTTAGAGGTTTGACTGAAGAAATGCAATTAGAGTTAGGTGGTGGGACCTTTGCGTCCCTATATGTTGTATATTTGAGAGCTTCCCATATTTATAGTTTTCAATCAAGGCCTGATAAGAAGAATGTTGTGGTAGGCGAGAAAAGACAGATTTCAATGCTAGAAGAAATCAGGGGAATATTAAGAAGAATACGAATGAGAATTTCCAAGGAAGGAATCGCCAAGGCTTTAGTGGTAAGGGCCAGTATGAGAGGAGTTACAACTGTAAGAGGTGTAATGAGAATCACCATGGTAGAGACTGTAAAGAGGACTTAGTTACCTGTTATTACTACTAAAAGAAGGGGCATAAAGAGTTTGAGTACTTCACAAAGCATAACAAAGAGCAGAATGGTAATAGGAGTGGTAATCAAGGAAGGTATGGGTGCAACCAATCAAACAATCAAGGGTCCAAGTCTATAGAATCGCTAAACGGTCAACGAAGCTACAATAAGCCTGCTAGTGAAAGCAACAACAACAACTGGAGTAAAGCTCCGAGTAAACTATTCGTGATGAGCCGCACTGAAGCTGAAAAATCTGCCGACATAGTTTTCAGATACTTTTTATATTAACTCCATTCTCGTTGAAGTGTTACTTTATTTTGGAGAGACTAATTCGTGTATTTTTCGTCCATTATAAAGAGTTTGGGGTTAGTAGACTTTGAAGTAATTGACTTGCCCATAGGTATACTTACAAGAGAAGCCATAAGGTGTACTAAGTTTTATAGAGACTTACCTCTGAAGATAGGAGAATGTGTTTGTCCTTCTAATTTGATAAAGTTCAATCTGGGGATAAAATGGTTAGGTTTCTATAAGGCCATGATAGATTGTGAAGCTTAGGAGGTAGTGCTAAGAAGCCCTTTAGGGAAGTTAACTTCATACTGACGATTTGGGAAGCCTAATAATTTTAAGGTAATTTTCTCAATGCAAGTGAAGAAATTAGTAAAGAAGGGGTGTAAGTTATTCTCCTGTAGTGTGCAAGATGTGAGCAAACAGGTTGAATTGAAGATTGAGGATGTACCGATTGTGAATGAGTTTATGCATGTGTTTCCAAGTGATATGTCTGGTATGCCACCTAAGAGAGCCGTTGACTTCCCCATACACTTAGTTCCTGGTACTGCACCTATTTCTAAGGCATCGTATAGAATCGCACATTCTGAGATGAGAAAGTTGAAGACGCAGGTGCATGAACTATTCGATAAGAGTTATATTAGGCCTAGTGCGTCATCTTGGGGAGCTCCTGTGTTATTTAGGAAGAAGAAAGATAAGAGTATGAGATTGTGCATCGATTATAGGGAGTCGAATAATGTGACCATTAAGAACAAGTATCCTATGCCTAGGATAAAAGACCTATTCGATCAGTTGAATGAAGCAAGTGTCTTTTCAAAGATAATTTGCATTTGGGGTATCACCAATTGAAGTTAGCTGATAAGGATATACCTAAGACTGCGTTTAGGATGTGTTATGGCCATTATGAATTCACTATGATGCCATTTGGATTGACCAATGCTTCGGCTATATTTCATGAGTTCTTGGGTAAGTTCGTTGTGGTATTTATTAATGATATTTTGAATATTCAAAGAGTGAAGAAGAGCATGATGAGCAGTTTAAGATAGTCTTATATACGCTTAGGAAGAACCAATTGTATGCCAAGTTCTCTAAGCATGAGTTTTTATTGGAGAAAGCAACATTTTTGGTTCATTATATCTCTGAAGAATGAGTTTATGTGGACCCTGCAAATATTCAAGCGGTTAATGAGTGGCCTACACCGAAGAATGTGGCTTATATAAGGAGTTTTCCGGTTTAGATGGCTATTGTATGAGATTTAGAGAGATTCCTGGAAGATATCAAGGCCAATGACTAACTTGATGAAGAAAGAGTCTAAGTTTGAGTGCAGTGAGAAGTGCGACGAAGCCTTTCAGACTGTGAAAGAGCGTCTGACCTCTGCACTAGTTTTTCCATGGCTGACGGAAATAAAGGATTCAAGGTGTATGGTGATGCTTCGAAGAATGGATTGGGGTGTGTTCTGCAGCAAAACGGGAAGTTGATCATGTATGCTTTGTGTCACTTGAAACCATATGAGTCTAATTATCCTACCCATGACATAGAGCTAGCTGCTATTGTATTTGCCTTGAAAATTTGTGGACAATACCTATATAGAGCGACTTGCAAGATCTTTACTGATCATAAGAGTTTGAAGTACATTTTCACCCAGAAGGATCTCAATATGAGGCAGAGAAGATGGTTGGAATTGATTAAAGGCTACGACCTAGACATCTAGTATCATGAGGGGAAGGCGAATGTAGTCTTAGTGTGAATATGTTGGTAGTTCCTGAAATATTGTACCGAGATATGCAAAGGCTTAGTCTAAAAATTCTAAAACCTGGGGAGAGGGAAGCAAGACCGAGTGCTTTGTCATTGGGACCATCAATTTTTGATGAGATCAAAGAGGGACAAGTTGGAGACGAGCACCTAGATAAGATTCAAGAGAAGAGGAAGCAAGCAAATAAGTTAATTTAATATTCATGATGACGGAAGCTTGAGGTTTAAGGGGATGTGGTGTATACCATAGAAGTATGAAGAGCTTAAGAGGAAGCTTATGGAAAAGGGTATTAATACTATATATTCTATGCTCCGTGGGGTGATAAGTTGTATAAGGATCTTAAGGAGATTTATTGGTGGCCGAATATGAAGCGTGAAGTTGCTCAGTTCGTGTTGAAGTGTCTGACCTGTTAGAAAGTAAAGGTCGACCATACGAGATCAATGGGGAAGTTTCAATCCTTAATGGTTCTTGGATAGAAGTGAGATTCTATATCAATGGACTTTGTGATTGCTTTGCCAAAGATGAGAAATGGCAATGATACTATTTACCTTATCGTGGACCGTCTAACGACGTTTGCCATGTTTGTTCCGATCAAAGAAACATGTAAGAAGAAGCAACTTTCCAAGACGCATAATATCAACATGTGGTGAGACTGCGTGGAGTCCCGAAGGACATTATTTCAAAATCGTGATTCGCGTTTCCTCTCGAAATTTCGCCAAAAGATCTAGTTGAATCTTGGAACAACGTTGAAGTTGAGTAATATGTTTCATCCTGCGATCGATGGTCAGACGGAAAGGACTAATCAAATTATGGAAGATATGTTAGCGTGCACAATTGATTTCCAAGTAATTTGGGAAGATCACTTGAAGTTGATTGAATTTTCATATAACAATAATTACCAGGCAAGTATCAAGATTGCTCCATCAGAGGCGTTGTATGGAAAGAAGAGTATGTAACTCTCTAAACTCTAATTATATTTATTAAGTTAATTAATATTAATTATTAGCAACAGAATACCTAGCCTTTGGTCGTGCGTTAGTGTCGTACTCTTCGTTAGGAAAATACAATGTAACATACTTTCAGAATAAAACCTTGAGAAACTTTCACTCCAAGTTTATCTCGTTGCATGTTAGCTTAACGTGCACCGTCGCCATGGCAAAGAAGGTGGCTGACGAACTCAAGATGGTGCTCAGGGAAGGTAGAAGGACAAAAAGGAAGGTCCTTTATCTGATTCTTAAGCTCTCAGAACACGTTCTATGGACGAGATTCTCGGAATAGAAGCGATAGATTTTGGTCTGGGTGTGAGGATGTTCTTACACCTAAAGCTTCAATTTAGGAGTTGCAGCAGCACTCTACGATCAGACATACTTTCAATGGATGGCTACACACGATTCATAAGAGTGGAGGTTCTCGTTCAAATCATTCTAATAGCATCCATGAAGGTATGAATCCAGTTCCCATTTATCATCCGATCCAAAATTCATTGGTGCATAATGTCGAACAATTGAATGATGATGAATCTAATCATGAAATTCTGGATGTAATTGATAAAATTGATCATGAGATGGTAGTAGAACCTGTTCAAATTATATTGGAGGATATTCATGATGATATTGACTATTGGAGTTCATCTATTATCTGTTATGTCTTTGGAGCTAACCCTCCAATACAGGTTATGGATCGATTATGTAGGAGGATTTAGAGGAGCTTGAATGTAGATAAAGCTGCTATGATTAAGAAAGGAGTATTTCTGGTAAGGTTCCAAGCAATGGATTCAAGGGATAAGGTATTAGACGGCCATTACTTCTTTGATAAGAAGCCTTTAATACTGAAATCATGGTCTCCAGATGTGGATTTTGAACAGGAAGATGTTAAAACTCTTCCTATCTGGGTATAGTTGAAGATAGCACTGAAGTATTGGGGAGAGCATTCTCTACAAAATATAGTGTCACAATTAGGTGACCCTATTAAGAGAGATGTTGCTACTCGTAATAGAGAAAAAATGTAGTATGCACACATACTTGTGGAGAATAAAGCTGAGCAAGAATTACTTGAGTTCGTCTATTTTATTAATGAACATGACATCAAGGTAAGTGTTCCAGTGTAGTATGAATGGAGACCAATTAGGTGTGATCATTGTAAGAATTTTGGTAATGAAGCCAAAGTTTGCAAGCTGAAGAAAGTTAGGCAAACATGGAGGCCTAAGCAAGTCGCACCTGTAGTTTAGAAAGAACTTAATGAACGGCTGCAAATGGAGGTTCAGTCACAAGAACAAATTAAGAAACCAGGTGGAAAAAAACTTTAGTGATGGAAAAGGCAGTGGATCCAGATGGTTTTCAGATAGCTTTAAAGCCCATAAAGGTAAGGGATTCATCAATCAAACACACCTCTACAGGAAGTGTGTTTAATATGTTGCTTGATTTAGTTGTAGATGAAAAAAACATTCGAAATGCTTTAAATGAGATAAATGTGGTAAATATGGAGGGAAGGGGAACCTTTCATGTTTCTAATGGATATGTTGTTGTATTGGAATGTCCGGAAGATAAACAACGTCAAAAAGCAAACAGATGTGAAAAATTTTTGTTGACAATTTGTCATTATATATTGTTTATCTCTTGAAGACCAAGGTCAAGGCTGCTAACCTAGGTAGCCTTTACCAAAGGATCTTTAATGGGTGGTGTTTCACTTCAAACACTAGTAGTTATGATGGAGGTAGAATAATACTTGCATGGAAGCCTGAGAGTTTTACCATTAGTATAATTAAAGGTACTAGCCAATTATTACACTGCTTTATAACACCTATGAATGGTACACCTGGATTTTACTACACATTTGTGTATGCCTCAACGAGAGAGAAAAAAGGAGGGTGTTATGGGATGACTTGAGACAATTAAAAACTCAAGAACCATGGGTATTATGTGAAGATTTTAATTGTCTTTTGCATACAGATGAGAGGATAGGGTCCCTTGTGAGAGAGGGAGAAATACAGGAGTTTAGACCTTGTTTTGAGGAATGTGATGTATATGACATCAAGAGTTCAAGGAATTTCTTCACTTGGAATAACAAGCATAAAGGGGAGGCCATTGTCTTCTCAAAACTTGACAGAATGCTTGCTAATTAAGTATGAATTGACAATCATGAAATTGCAAAAGTGAATTTTCAATTTGAAGGTGAATTTGATCACTCACCTACATTACTCACTGTTTACCTTTTAGATATTTCACTATGTGGAAAATGTCTCCACAATTTAAAAATCTTATCAGGCACGACTGGAACATGATCATACAGAGCTCTAGGATGTTCTAAGTGGTGCATAAACTCAAGAGAGTGAATTTTGTGTTGAAGGAGCTGAATAAGCATGGATTTTCACATGTTCAAGTAGTTAATTTGCAAGCTCAGAAAAAGATGGCTGAAGCCCATAAACAAATGCACCTTCATCCTGGAAACATTGAAATTGCTTAACAGAGCTACAAGTAGTCAAAGAATATAAAGAGAAACATCTCATTTATGTGGCTTTTCTGAGACAAAAGGTAAATTTCGATTGGCTAAGAGATGGTGATGAAAACACAAACATTTTTCATCAAAGTCTTAAAGCAAGAAGAATTCAAAATCAGATTTACAGCATACAACATGAACAAGGTATTTGGCAAGATACTCCAAAGAAAGTTACAAAGGCTTTCCTAGAGTATTATAAGAAGCTTTTGGGGAGTAATATCACTAACAGGAGAGTTGTGATTCCTCAATTGGTGCAGACAAGGCCTTTACTTACATAAAAGCACAAAAGCATTCTTAATGCTCCTTACATTGAAGCTGAAATTAAGAATGCATTATTTTCTATCCCTGGTGCAAGGCATCATGGCTTGATGGTTTACGGTCATATTACTATAAATATAGCTGGGACATAGTCCAAAATGCTGTTATAGCTGTTGTACTGAAAACTCTTCAGAGTGGAAGAATCTTGAGAGAATTGAACAATACTACAATCACATTGACAACTAAAATTAGGTGTCCAAGTAATGTGACTAAGTATAGGCCCATGTCTTGCTACAACACGTTATATAAATGACTTACAAAGGTACTTTGTAATAGGCTCAGGCAAGTCCTCGCTAATATTATCATTCAAAATCAGGGGGGTTTTGTCCATGGAAGATTTATAGTGCATAATATTATGGTTTTTCAAGACCTAGTTAAGCACTATGGAAGGAAGAAGGTTCAACCTGGATGTTTGCTGAAGATTAATCTCTAGAAGGCATATAATACAGTAAACTAAGCGCACGGTCGCAGGGTTGCTCTTATACCATTTGTAACAGCTCGTTTCCCCGAGCTGCTAGGTAAACACACTTAAGATTCACTAATCACAATCAATGCTTAATAAGCCTTGAATAAAATATTTACTCGTAGCGGAAACATAACCTAGAAAACGATCTTGGACCTGTGGGTCATTGGCCCACAAAACAAAATCCTTTATATAAGACTTCAATTACACCAATATCTCGACTAATATTCCCAAATATTGCATACAACAAAATATAAATATCTAATCTCAAATACACTATCTAAGATACAAACTCAATTCATAAGCTACGACGACATCTTTATCTTGCTTCACTTCAGAATCCCGAGCTTACAACACCAAACCTGCAACAATGTTTGACTCTGCCACCCACCAAGTGACAGGCCACAGAAATGACAACACCATCAGCAAAGCTGAGTACACACTGTGTAATAGAAAATACAAGTTTAGGTGTATTTTGAAAACTAACACATAATTATAGTAGCAGATAATCACACTCAACTTAGTTGATATATTTTCACAAAATCATATCGTTCGGCATGAACGCGAATGGAGAGGGGTACCACGCAGTACCAGCTGTCTCCAAACTATTAAGGGTCGTCACCTAGCCTTTTATTGTTATGCTTGCAAGACTTACCCGGACATGTCCTATAACGCCGGTAATTCTCCCCTCCTGGAAGGCAACAGCTAGGGACTCTACCCGCCCTAACTCGGGGTGCCTATTCATGCCTCACTTTCATATTTATAAAATAAGATATTTAATGATTCATACTTGAATCCTCAATACTCATAACATAACACCATATTCGACCTTATCTGGTCTTAACTCATATTTGAATCATTTCCTCATTATCATACCAAATCATATTTTGAGAAATATAGTATTTTCGAACGATTTCGATAATTGAACAAAATGATACTTTTATAACAATCCAATAGCAATTCACAACTAACTCATAGAGATGTATCTATAATCATGGCCATTACCAACAACATATATGATATCCAAAATTCAATATAACGCCCGGAGCATTTAAATATATTTTGCTGAACCAAAGGTTACCTCAACTCTATAACAATTATACGAAACCTCCAATCATAACTTGATTTCCCATATCATCTTAATTTATACGTCTACATAGCCATTCTCCAACAACATCTCACGATAACATCAATGATCAATAACCAAACTTAAACTAATTCCCAATTCACAAATTATTAACCTTTAACATTCTAATTTCCCAATCTTGAATTATATTAGCTACATCGACTTGCATCCCAATTCATAATCATAATTCCAAATTATATAACTAAACAAACTAAACATAACTCACAAAGTCACAATCGTACCTAAATCAAGCACCTAATTGTGCTACCAACAATTATATTGAGAATATAAAGCTAGCTCGACTCGTAAATAAACCTCAATAAACTGATTTCTATGTTGCACTCAAATCCTTAACCAATATACAATTCCAACATTATAATCTCCTTCATAATTCCGAATGATACTCCATTCCAAAATCATCCTCCAATAATCACCTCATAACAATAACAATAATCAACAACCAATCTTAACTATTCTAATTATCTTCTTCTAACGCAACCATTATGCTAATAAAACTGAATCCGCAAATAGAAATTAATGAAGTCATTCCCATAACTCATAACTCGACTTCATACATATCAACTCCAACTACAATAATTATAACAGTTTCCCAATTCTAAGATTAGGACTTCCCTCGCATCATCAACAACGACTATCCAATAAGAACGATACAACAAAACAATAGGCAACAGCTTCACAGCAACTCCACCACAACCACAATGACAGAACAACAATAACCCAACAACACTACTACAACAGAGCAACAACAACAATAGCAATCCACAAAATTACCACAACACACACAACAACTCACAACAACAATAACATAACAATCCACCTTAATCATCATAATTACTCCACAAGTCCATGTACTAAACACATTCCATTAAGAAATAATCGTAATACTTAGTGTATAAGTGTTGTTTAGGTCAAATGAAACATCTCTAATGAACCTTAGCATGTAATACTCATTTAATATACTCAATATACACATAATAAAACACATATCATAAGTAAATTCATTTCATAAACATGCTTTACACTAGAAAGAAAAATCACCTAACTATAGGTATGGAAATCTCTAGGGTAAAACCAAACTAATGTGTACCTTAACTAAGGATGCTTAAAGCCACGAAATTCCTTAATCCACTTGGTTAACTACTCCTACAGCTTCCCCTGAATGTATAAAATGCTAAAAATTAGTTTCAACAAGCTTATAGATATGAAAAACTAAGCTTAAATACAAGAGGTGTAAACTGTTGAACTTACAGCAACTTATGTGATCTTTCAGCAAGGTTTTCTATATGAGTTTAAGGTCTAAAGATTGGAACTAAAGCTTGAACTACTTTTTATGGATGTCTAGAAGAGTTCTATGTAAAGAAAAGTGGGTATCCAAGACGAAGAAATAAGAGAAAAGAGACGAAAATCCAGAACAGGCTTTTATAGTCTGTTCTGGCGGTACCCCAGGGGAGGGAAACCTCTTCTGGGCAAGGTCGGTTTCTTGGAGTTTTTGGGTGATTCTTGCTTGAGGTGTTAGCCTAAGGTGTTGGCTTTCATGCATAAAAAGTCTTTGAGAGATCGACACTTAAGTAGCTGCTAAGCAGCTTTCTTTGAGGATAGGTCTGAGCTGTAATTTCAGCTGGCCAGGTTTTACTATGTAAGCAATTTACCTATTAGCCACGTAATTCTTGGGATAAATGACCATTTTAACCTTAAGACATCCCAAGATGTCATATATCAAGTTTGGTTGGGTTCTGAGCTCGGATTCAATCCCAAATGGCTCTTTAACTGGAAGTTCATCGCTACCCGATAAAACAATCTCCAAAGATTTTCATAATCTTAATGTTTAAGGCTCTCAAGGACTTTCTCAATTATCTATTGGTTTCCAAAGCCTTCTTGCCAATAAGAATGATGGTTCTTATCCTCTTTGACCTTTCTTAACCATTAAGAATGATGATGCTTATCCACAAGCTTTCTTAACCATTAAGAATGATGATGCTTATCCACAAGCTTTCTTAACCACTAAGAATGATGATGCTTATCCATAAGCTTTCTTAACCATTAAGAATGATGATGCTTATCCACAATCCACAAGCTTTCTTAACCATTAAGAATGATGATGCTTATCCACAAGCTTTCTTAACCATTAAGAATGATGATGCTTATCCACAAGCTTTCTTAACCACTAAGAATGATGATGCTTATCCACAAGCTTTCTTAACCACTAAGAATGATGATGCTTATCCACAAGCTTTCTTAACCATTAAGAATGATGATCTTATCCACTTTTAGCTTTTAAATAAAGGTTCTTAAAAACAGGGCTATTACAAATTTATTGAGTAAAACAAGATTAATGTTAATTAAACTAACTAATAACTTAGGTTACAAAAACTATAAGTGTTCGAGTCATTTTAATATCGATTCCTCAGTGCTAATCGATTCAGTCATCCCCATCGGTACCTAAAACAGAAAAACAAAACGTCATAAGCCGAGGCTTAGTAACATATTACTCTAACAACGTAAATTCATTTCAACTCATTTTATTTGCAAATAGAGAGGAGCGAATATAGTCAAACCACTCCATAAACATATAATTCATATCACGAATTTAAAAGAATGATTCATCTTGTAATTCATCGTTTTATCATATTAATTATCGGAAATGGCGAGTTGAACAGAAGGCTAAGCCACCGAGGACATATGTCCCCTATTAGAAGATGGCATAAAGCCATACATCAAAACGTAAGGCAGAGCCACCGAGGACCTTTGTCTCCCATCAGAAGGTAGCAAATAATGTCAAACATAATGCGGGTACTATCGAGGACATTATCTCCCAACATAAGATGACATTGCCGCCATATAACAAAATGACACGTACACGACCCACATAACATAATACTGCCACAAACCATCTTTGACTTTCATCTATTATGTTTCGTGATTTTAAAGTATATAGCATCATCATAAACATCATTTAACAAAACATTCTACATCGCGCAATTCATATATACATATCATCATTACTTTATGTAAAAGCAGCATAAACATAGTTGGAAAGGGAGCGCGGGTGTTAGTAGTAGATGTTACCTCGAGTCGCGATTATTATACTTGATAGCTGGGGAAGGCTTGTAATATCTCTTTTCCTTTCTTATCTATTCAAGAATTAATAAAAGACTTATTAATATTTATTCTAAATTTCAAGGTTTACGATATCTTTCCATCATTTGCCCATTATACGAAGTACTTAAATATGGCAAACTGAAGAGTTTCTTTATATTTAGACATTACTAAGTTGGTTAAAAAGGTCATTTTTAATATAATGGATGACACATTTAATATGAGTTTTAAGTCCAATTTATGTTAAAACTATTTAGTAACAACAACTACTTAAGATTCATAGAAATTCATGTTTAATGTCTTAAAGGTGAGATTATAGAACTTTTATTTTTTAATTAGATTTCTAATACTAAAATGATTATCTAAATAATAGTTAAACTCTACCATGTACTATTAATATTTCCTACTAGTTAGTGCCCATATCTTGGTAACTTACTTAATTTACAATTTGAAAAACGATATTCATTTTATTAAGCTAAAAAGTAAAACTACTCATTATTTAGAATAAGATAACTAACACTATGCTTAATTATGAAACACTATTTATAATCGATATAAATTATTTAGAATAAGGTTACTAACATTATGCTTATAATGAAAGTGTACTTAATTAGTATTACTTTATAATACATAAATTTAAGTTATAAATAAATAAATAAACTTGACATGAGTTATTATTAATAATACATGGGAAGTGTTGTAGCCTAAACCATCAACAGCTTTCCAAGAGACACATGATCCATCAGGAGCATCCACGTGTCCCATCAAAAGGAGTAAAAAAGTGGTTTAAACTCTGATTTTTTACTGAAAAAGGAGTAAAAGTCCACATTTTGGCCTAAAAGAATATTTAGAACCCAAATTTCAAAAAACGGTTGCACATGATTAGCTGGTGTTCAACAACCAATCATTGTTTGCCACGTGTCGAGATATACTGACCAATCAGGTGCCCTTTTTAGAGTGACCTCAAATGACAACATTCAGACCCTAACACTATAAATATCCCCTTGAAATCAGGAGAAAAGCAACTTTTTGAACAGTGTGCCCATGCTCCGTAGAAATTCTCTCTCACTTTCTCTCTCTATATCTACTTTTCCTTTTCACTCATGCTACATAACTTAAGCTTTAGAGGGGTACCACCACCTAAACCACCTGGGTTAGTCCCCTCTTTTGCAGGTTTGGGAACGGAGCTCGGATTTGGGTTACGAGATTCAAATATCACTACATAAGTCTCCATCGAAGAACAGTTGAAAGATAGGAGTTTACATACCGCTCAAGTAGCCCAAAACCTTTGGCGCCACATGTGGGGGGACGCAGCAATGACTGATTATCACTCGTCTGATGTGGTAAGGAATCGAAGTTTCAAATTCGAGTTGAAGATACGATAGACAATGAGAGACCACCTCGAGGGAGGGATAGACTACCGTCCATAATCAATGTTCCTAGACGAGCCACATACCCGTCATTCAGGAGAATCTTGAACGGCCAATGGTTGTTGCTCATCTAGAGAACATCTTGAATGACTTCCTGACTAAGATGACAACAGTCGTCCAGGAACAAATCAAGAATAATATGCTTTTTTTTCAAGTTAATCCAGATCAAGTTGCTAACATTCCAATTCCTCTTAGAGGGCGTTCTCAGGAGAATCATCCAGGTCCAAGCCTACTTGCTCGATAGGAACCCTAGGAAAACAGCCAAAGAAAGGCAGCCGGAAGGCTATGAGCAGCGAACAAAGATGGACTTGAACCTGGTGGTTAGAACCCAAGAAGATGCTCGTCCATATAGACAAGGAATGGAAACAGATGCTTGTGAGTACTTAGAGGCAAACAAAGCTGTTGCATTACAACGGCTGGCCACATGGTCTACACCGTAATTGAGATATCCCCGTTTGAGGTTACCATCCTGAACAGAAGGAAGAAGTCTGGGCCCTTCTCTTGTTCATCCAAGACAAGAGAAAACCGTAGTGCAGGTTATCGTTTATCGGCGTGCATCCCCTGCAAGCACCTCACCTAATCCCGTATTTAAGGAGTATGGTAAGGAGTTCATACCCATTGAGGGACAGTTGGGAGCCATCCGGATCAATTAACCAACCCCTTTCTCGACCAAGATCATGAAAGCGCCCCTCTTCCCAAAGGTTAAACTCCCTACCATAGAACCATTTGATGGACAACTGCACCTAATGATTATTTCTTCGCTTATAAGCACCATATGTACAACCAAGCACTAGATGATGCCACTTGGTGCAATAACTTCCCGGCTATTCTGAAGGGAGTAGCTTAAAAGTGGTTTAACAATCTCCCCCTAATCCAGTCAACAACTTCACAGAACTCAGTTACCTTTTTACGATTCATTTTGTTCCCAATCGACAAGAACATAATTAGTAATCATTTTTAGAATAAGATTAGTAACACTTAGGCAATGTCGTCCAAGGACAAACAGAAGCCCTTAGAAGTTTTGTTATGAGATTCAATCTCGAATCTTTGCGAATTCAAGATCTTAACGCTGGAGTGGCCTTTGAAGCCTTTATAAAAGGGCTATGGTCAGGAAGTTTTAAGTTTGATCTTGTGAAAAACAAGATTACCACCATTGGAGAAGCCTTGAAGGAGCTGAAGCGTTCATACATGCCAATGAAGTGTGTGTTAAGGTGAAACATCCTGAGTCCAAGAAGCTTTAAGAGGTAGCTCAACCAATAAAGAGCGGCTCTAAGAAGGCTGCAACTTGGGGTATAACCTCCATAACCACTTCGTCCAGGCGAGGAAAGAGGAAATAATCTAAATCTTCAACTGATCCCATTGAATTTATAAAGATCAATACTCCATTCTTATGGAGATAAAGGATCAATATCAATTAAATCCCGAGTTGAGATGAAGACCCCTTACAAGAATAGAGACAAGAACAAGTACTGTAATTTTCACAAGGACCGTGGTCAAGAGTAGAGATGGCAATATCCAGTGGATATCCAATAATCCGCTCCATCCTGTTTATATAAAAGGGTGAAAAATCGTAATAAACGGATGAAGACCGGGTGACAGGTGAACCAGGTGATGGATCCGGGTAGGATGCGGGTGACCATTTCTCACCCATCATCCGATCCACCACCCGGTTAAGTACCCAACCCATTATCCATTCGTTTAATTTTTTATAATAAATTTTAAATTAAAATACTAAATATAAAAACTAAAAACTAAAATTCCTAAACCTAACCTTTGATTTTCTTTTTCATCTTATGAAGAATTAGCAGTATGTTATTGATTTTCTATTAATGCCAATATTTTACTAATCATCTTTGTTTGTCTTTGTTGTTTATTTGCTTCAATATATATGCTAAAAACATCGTTCTATTCATTTATGATTTCGGAAAGTGTAGGTGGACATTGGGTACATTATTTTTTTAATTGTTATAATCTAAATTTGATATTTAGATTTTTCACCCGTTCATCACCCGACCCACCCGAATCACCCGGTTGTGATGGATGGATGAATTTCGAGTGATGAGTAAAGCGAGTGACAAATGGATGGATGAGAGTCAATCTAACCGGGTGATGGATGCGGGTGATGGCTCACCCGACCAAAATCCCACCTGTTGCCATCCATAGTCAAGAGACCAACGAATGTAAACATCGTAAGAGAGCTTTGAAGGATTTAGCCCGAAAAGGAAATATGACTTCATACTTGCTCCAAGGGAGAAGGAACTTTCATAGGAAGGGTGATCATCATAACAAGAAGAAAGAAAGTGAAAGCACTGAATAAGGCACAAAACAACTATCTCAATGAGCTCGGCCAAATTTTGTTAACTGACCAGACAAAGGCCGAGCCCTTACCAAAAGTAGTAGTCAAGATCGGGGGAGGCTGAAAACCCCTCCTGATGACCCCTTGGTTGTGGAGATGAAGATAGCAAATTTGAGAGTAAGACTCTACAAAAAAAAAAAAGATGCCAAATCAACGACGGTTATTCAGCGACGACCAACAAAACAGTCGTTATACATGTAATTAGCGACGGTTTACAACCGATGGTGCCACCGACGACTTTTGTAGATAACAGCGACGGTTTAAACGCACGTTGTTATCAACGACCGTTTCAAGCCGTCGATGTTTTGATTTTTTAAAACTTCAGATTTTTTAGGTTTAGGCGAACGTTTAAAGCCGTCAGTATTGTTATTTTTTTAAATTTTAGGATTTGTAGTGTTTGGGCGACGGCTTAGAACCATCGCTAGTGTTAATCAAAACCGTTGATATATTTTTACGACTTAAAACAAACTCGCACTCAAACTCCCACTAAATACAATTGTTTCCTCCCACTCTAAAACAAATTCCCACACTCAAACAAACTCGCCGACGAAACTACCCTTGAAGGCCAATCCGGCGATCGACAACGGGCGACACAAACCACTGACGGTAATTTCTACAGCTCTATGTTTATTTTTATTTTTTGAAGTTACCCTAAAAATTGAGTTTTGGGGATTGAAGGCCAACACGCACCACCCTGCCGCGTAATTCAGTCCTTCCGCCGCTGTCGCCACCGCCGCGTCTTCTTCCAGTCCAATTCGTACCTTCTCTCTCTTTAATGTTGTTGTTTGTTTGTTTGAGTTTAATTTGTTGTTGGTTGTTCTGTTCATGTTATTGTTGTACTTTTTGGTAATTAGTGTTATTGTTGTTGTTGTTTGATCTGTTGTTGTTTAATTTGTTGTTGGTGGTTTGTTGTTGCTGTTGGTTCTAAAGGAGCTTCGTATTCTTGTGTAAGGCATTACTTTTTGGCAAAACACTCTTTTCTCTAACTAAATTATGGGTTATGTAATATATGTATTTTAGAAGTGTTTTCAATTCCATAAGGGCCTCTTTTTTTTTTCTTTTTCCACTGAAGTAATATGACCCCATAAGATTACAAAATTTACGGGAACCTGTTAAGGTACTATAAAATATAAAGCAAGCTGAGCTCTATTAGCCTTCTAGAGCATAGAGAAACTTCAACTAATACAGAAACAAAAAGTGATCATCATCATACATGCATCTTGATAGCGCTCTTCATAAGCAGCACTAAGCATGTTGCGCGGCAGGTTAAATTTTGTTGTCTCTATACATGGCTTACCATTAGGCCTGCATTAGATCCCAGAAGAATTATTAGCTTCACGTTCCACATAAGGGATCAAAGTCACAAGTAATATAATACCATATTTCAGTTAAAAAAATTAATTATCTAGAAGACAGAAATTTAGAAACCGTCCTTTACAAACAGCACAAACCTTGTGGTAGAGAACATTGAGCAGAACAAACAAGTGTTTGCTACCTCAATACAACATGTGAATCAATAGTCAGAAGTACAAAAATGTGTAATTCGTTACATGCTTCCTTGTAGCACCTCCATATTCTCCTTCCACTCTTATTCTAAGCTAGGTATCACTCACTACCAGTAAAAAACTATAAAGCAAAAATAAGTACAGCAATAATCTACAATTCACTGATTCACAAACATAACCAGATTCTCCTTTTATCTACCTTTATTAAGAAAGATTGAGATAATACCATGATTTATATATTTGTTGTTTTTTATAGGTATCATGCCTAATCCTAAGGGGCGCGGAGGTTGAGAATGCTTAGGTGGAAGCCAAGGTCGTGGGCATTTGATTCTGGATAGCTTTTTGAGTCACCAGGAGCACCAGAAAGCCGGAACCACATCTCAGAGACGCAAGGAGATGATTCACGGGCACGTGACTTTGGTGACCACGTACCGAATACCTCAAACATTCATAAGGAGGAAGGGAAAGGTCAAACCGTGCACCAAAAAAGGTTTTAAGCCCTACTGGATTATGGGAAGCTTCTAAGTTAATATATGGTTCATGATATTTATATAAAATGATACTGACAATTCACGTGATTGTTTTCAATTCAGCTTTGATGATAACAAGGTTAGTGGGTCCATCATTGACATTTTCCAGGGCCATTTTCGAAAACCTTGGATCAATTACAATGAGGTAAACGATACCACAAAGACGAATTGGTGGAACTCATTCACGGTATGTATAATTGAATCATGAAGAATGAAATTGATTATATTAGTTTATTAATAACTTGGTTTAATGTTTGCTTAAAGGGTCTTTATGAATGAGCTCCTGAATAAGATGGCCAAGTGAGGAAAGCGTACAAGATGGAAGTTGCATATCGTCTGAGAGACATGTGATACTGGGTGCTTAAGAAAGGCAAAGAAAGGCTAAAATGGTTGGGGGAAACCATCTACGAAGTTGTGAAGAAAGAAAAGTCAAGACCTCGCATTCTTGGAAAAATCTGAGAAGGCCAAGAAGAATCGAAGAGGTGGCTCCATGTCTAATCTAATTGAGCCGTCACACTTTCAGGGTTCTATCTCAGCGGCACAAGATGCTAAAAATATGGTAAAAGTATTCCATATCTACTACTTAGTTTAAATTTCATGATTTTTGTCAGTATAAAGTAAAAAATAAAGCATTTGATCAACAATGTGTACAGGCAAAGAGTAGAGGAGGAGTATTCCCAACCGCTCCCGAGTTTTTCTTGAAGACTCAATTTAAGGCGGTTCCTGGAAAAGGAGAAATTGCAGCAAACAAGAAATCAAAGCAAATCTCGGTGCATACATTTAAACATATATTTAAGCCATTTTAGACTATTTTATTTGCAAAATGAATGAAAACAACTAGTTTTAAGTTTTCTTTAGTTATAAACATCTCAAACATTATATACATACTTAGTTTAATGTGTTGGATTGTACTTTTGATTGAAATTACAAAATATAGGCAAGTTAGAACCAAATATAGGTCATTTAGCTAATTTTAGGTCATATTGCTTTAAATGAATGAAAATGAGTAGTTTTAAGTTAGTTTGAGTTATAAACACCTCAAACATCATATATATACTTAGTTTAATTTATTGGATTGTATTTTGATTGAAATTACAAAATATAGGCAAGTTAGAACCAATTACATGTCATTTAAATTCATTTTAGACCATATTACTTGAAAATGCGTGAATGTAAGTACATTATTTAACCAAATGCAGGAGACACACAACAAGAAGCTGGATGATTGTAGAACTCAGGGGTCACAGCCGAACCGTGATTTGTTATATTGGAAGACAGTTGGTGGGAGGAGCAGAGGAAAAGTGCAAGGGTTGGGTCATGGAGAACATTTATACTACGATCTTCATCTGGGCGAAGAGGGGATGGCTCTTCACAACCATATGAGTCGTCCATTTTTTCTCAGCTTGAGGCGTACGTGGAGACAAAGGTCGCTACTCAGATGGAAGAAGTGAAGGCGAATGTCGCAGCACGACTAAAAGAGTTAAACCGGGCCCTCCTGCAGGAAATGATGCGAAACATGTCTAATTTTGGCCACTTGTTCTCATGTTGCAACACAGATGCCTCTCCATAACGCAGACCAGACGATGACCCGGAGTTGGTGGTGACACTAGTGCTACAAAGACACCCGCGACAATGTAGTCTGTTTGGTTTTGGCAACTAGTTTACTAACTTATAGTTTTACATACTTAGTCTAACTATATATATATGCATTTAGTGTCTTGGAACCCGGTATTTTTAGGCAACGACGACTTGGAACCAGTAGCGACGGTTTAAAGTCGTCGCTAAGACAATTTGGTTAGTTTGTTAGAAAAGGTATTTGATTGTCCCTCTAAACTCGTTTACTCCAATCAATTGATTTGCATCTCGAGCTAAGTGTAGAACCCATTGCTTCTCCATGAATACGTCCCCTTATTATGCTATACTACCTTATTAAGCTACTTAGTTAGGCTAGGGTGATTTTATTCATAACTTGGAACCGTAGGAAATAATGACACCTAGGGGACCGATCAAGTTTTGGTGTCGTTGTCGGGGAGGCAACATGTTTTTTAAAATTAATCTACTGCCTATCAATTGCTTTTTATTTTCATTTTTGATATCGTGTTGTCATTCCTAATTGTTTGCTTAGCTTTATTGGATAATAAGGAGATCCCAAGGAATCCCTATAACTCCTCTATATTCGAAAATTGACCGTACTTTGAGGCAAGTTCGGAGGTTACTTGAGCATCAAATCGGGAGGATGAAATATTTTCAGACTCCTCAAGTGAGGCAAGTGATAAGCCATGGCCGAGGGTGACAACCCTTTATTTCAAGACTTTGGTAATCCGGAGGACTATGAGCTCACCGACGGATTTTTGCTCCCCACCACCAATACAAACTTCACCATTCATCCACAATATACACAAATGTTGTTTAAGGAGCAATTTTCCATTGAGAATATTGATAGCTTCCTTGGGTTATAGGCCATGGTCCAAACTAACTAAGTCTATCAAGATTACATTTGTATGCATCTCTTCCGGTAATATTTTGTGGGGAAAGCATATAGGTGGCTCAAGAATCTCAAGCCAAACTCCTTGACTACTTGGAAGGGGGTAGACAAAGCTTTCCTAATAAAGTTTATATCGGAGGAGAAGACCGTGGAAATGAGAAGGAAGATCTCCAACTTCCAACAAGAACCGGATGAGTCTCTAGTTAAAGCTTGGGAACGATTCAATGAGTATACTGATTCTACTTATTAGATTCTTCTATGATGCTCTTGATCCCATCAGTAGATCCAATCTTGATGCGGGAGCCGAAGGCCAAGGGAAAAGTTCCCTAATCTCAACTCAAAGATACAATTAAGGATGTAGTTCGCAATGATTCATGGGGTGGTAAGAGAAGAAGCAAGGCAAGGAAAAGCTAATGGGAAATTCGAGCTTGACCAAGAGTCCTCAAAGCTTTCATGAACTTTTTGACAATAAGATAGGGAAGGGGCAAGCTTCTTCTTCATCATCTTGGCAAGTAAACTCATTCTCATGTGAAATTTGTTGGGGTACCAAACCACGACACCTCTTACTATGGTGGTAAAGACCCCGAGCATGTGGCGGCTATGGGCTATCTCAAAAATCAAAGAGATCACAAGGATAACTGGAGAGGCCCTAAGCCTGATCTCAATTTAAGGTTCAATGACTTCGGTGGACCAACCGATATCAACAATCAAGTGAACGAAGGAGCTCCCTATTTACATCCAAATGCTAGAAACAATTTCAACAAGCCCCTTCCATAAAATCAATTTTAAAACCAACCCCCAACCACTTTCCCAAACACCTCCAACCCTCAAGGTGGTCCATCTCTAAACACTCTTATTATCCTATACAACATCAAAAACATTACTCAACAATTTGAAAAAGTTGAGCAATCTTGTTTGAAAAGTAGACAAAAAGTTCCAAGAATCCACTTCTCACCAAAAGATCATTGACAATCAAGTTGCGTAACTTGCCGAGAGGGTTTCTCAACTCTCAAATGAGAAGCTTCCCGGTCAACCTACTCCGAATCCAGCAAATTCCCACCATGTGAAGGCCTTTTTCCCTAAGGTCCGGAAGATCTTACAAAGGACCCTAAGATGTGAAACAAGAGGAGGATAAGGAGAAAGAAGAACAAGTTGTTGAGAAAGGAGAAGATGAAATCCAAAAAGAGGGTATTGAGAAGGAGAAAGAGTTTGAGGTAGAAAAGCAAGCATCAACAAACGTCCAACCATCAAGATTCGATCCCTCCCCCCCCCCCAACCATTTCCAAAAAGGATAGTTGAGAGGAAGTTGAATGATAAGTACAACAAGTTCATGAACATGTTGAAAGGTCTTCAAGTCCACATTCCCTTGCTTGAGGCTATGTCTCAAATGCCATACTATAAAAATTTCTCAAGGAACTTCTTTCCAACAAGAAAAACTCAATGAACAATATATATTCATATTAGATGGTTTTGTGTATTATACTGGATTTTGTGATTGGTTAATCTTTCTCATATTACCTTTTTTTCATGAAGGCCTTCCAATCCTTGAAATTGGGTTATGCACCACCTGTTACATTTTTGTGCATATTATACAATGTGAAAAACCTTCAAATATCTCGACTTGGTGAGAAAATTAGAAGAGTATGTAGTGCGAATCATGCCCATGATGATTTTGACGAAGGAGATGATGAAGATTGTGTCCCTCTCATTTTAAGTTTCGTTGAGAATCTAGCAAGGCTAGATTGTATTACTGACATCTTATACATAAGTTTTAGATTGTATGGTTCTTTGTGGTAATAGAAAAAAATTTCAAAATCAGTATAAAAGGTGCATTTTTGTTTTTATGTTGGGTGATTTTTAAGATAATTATTATAATTTCTTTTCAGATTTACTATTTTTTTGGTACTATAATTTTTGTTGTTTAATACTCTGCCTTTAATATATTGTAATAATATATTTTAATTTGTATTTTTTATATTTTTGAATTTCGTATAATAATTTTTTGTCATTAGTTTCAATAAGTAGTGTTTTATTTTCTTTTAGCTTTTTTGTCTTTCAAATTGGATGGCAAAATGCAAAAAAAAAAAAAAAATTAACTTGTACCGATACCTATTGTTGTGGTTTTTCCATGAAACCGCAGCAATATGCCTATTTTTTTTATTAAATACAGCATATTGCTGCAATTTTCAAGAGAAACCGCAGCAATATGCTTTATAAATATGATATAAAAAAATTTATTGCTGGGATTTTACCCAGAAATTGCAGCAATATGTTCAAATATTGCTGCAGTTGAAAACCACAACAATATATTAATTACCAATTGCTGCCCCCTTATTTGTTGCGCGGCCAAAACCGCCGCAATAGGCCATTTAATAACCGCATCAATAAGCATTTATTCGACTAGTGATTTAACCCAAATCCATTTTGAACATGATGATTTGAGTTATTATATAACTAGTGTGTAGATTTTTTGGTTTGCATTAGTTGTTGGTCGAATTTCGGGAACATAAATGCGATTTTATGCTTATTTCGGCCTTTTCCCATCCAATTTGTATTTTTTGAGTTATTTAACCTCAAATTATTTTTGAACATGATAATATGAGGTATTATATAACTACGGTGTAGACTTTTAGGTTTTCATCGATTGTTGGTCGAATTTCTGGAACGTCAATGCGATTTATTTAACCCCAAATTCTTTTTGAACATGATAATATGAGGTTTGCATTAGTTGTTGGTGGAATTTCAGGAACTTAAATGTTATTTTAGGGCTATTTCGACCTTTTCCCGTCCACCCACACCCACCTGCCCACCCCACACCTCCCCACCCATGCACACCCATGCCCACCCACACCCTCTACACACCCCCACACTTGGCCACCTACCCACCTCCCTATCCCTCCCACACCTGCCTACCCACACCTCCCCACCCCTGCACACCACCCTACTAGCCCACCCACACCCCTGCCCAGCTCCCTACCCCTCGCGCACCTTCCCACCACACCCCTCCCACACCTCCCCACCCACACCTTCTGCCTACCCTACACTCCCTGCGCACCTCCCCACCCCTCCCACACCTGTCCACCATACCTCTCTCACACCCTTACCCACTTCCCCACCCTTCCTAATCCTGTCCACCCACACATCCCTATCCCTGCGTGATCCCCACCCCATAACCATGCCCACCCAGAGAACTCCTACACCCTTACCCACCCTAAATCCCCTGGCCCCTGCCCACCCAATACCCCAACACCCCTTCCCACCTTCCTACAAAGACCACCTCTCACACCCCACCCACACACCTCTCCCTAACCCCCTACACACTACTCCCCCACCCCTGCACATCCCTCCCCAACCCCTCTGCACACCCCTCCTCAACCCCTACACACCCCTCCCCCACCTCTGTACACCTTCCCCAACCCCATGCCCACCCCTGCACACCCCTCCCCAACCCATTGCACACCCCCCACTTCTGACCACCCCAACCCCCTACCTACCCCACTCCCACCCCTGCACACCCCTCCCCAACACCTCTCTTGTAATCCCCCGTAAATTTATGAATTTTATAAATATATTCTACTATTTATATTTATATTTAAACATAATTTAGTTTGAAATGATTTATTTATTTAACGAAGGTTGACTATTTTGGAAAGTCAGAGAAATTATTTTAAGGATCTAAGGTAGCTAAAATAATGTTGTTAAGGCATTTTGAAAAATGTTTGAAATACTAATTGGATTTGGAAAAGAAGTTTAAATGGGATTGAGGAACCCAAATTCTAAGTGGATTAGGAAAAGGATTTCTATTGATGTTAGAAGTTCTAAATCATCAATCCTATTCATCATAAAACTCTATTGAAACCCAATTGCCTTTTCCTCAGCCCAAAAGGAAAGCCTACATATAAATATCTTAAACCCAATTTTTTTACCACACAAAATTTTCTCTTTCCTCCCTTGCATACAACCGGCGGCCTACACCCTCCTTGTTCTCTCACGTTATTTTCTTTCCTTCTCCCAATATCTTTCTTCTTCTTCAAGAAACACTTTCTTCTCCATCAAGAAATGTCACAAACACCAAAAATCCATCACCACCGCCGCCTATTCGCTGGTGCTATTGTGTGCCCTAGGTCGGCGCCCCTTTCTTCCTTTGTTATCTTTGATTTGTTGGTTTAATCCTTTTCTTCCTCCTCAAGTTTTGATTTAAAGATTATGTTTTTATATTTTGTTTTAGTACTAATTATGATTATTAACTTTAATTTACTGTTTTAATGATGAATCTATACAAATTATGTATTGAAAGAATAAAATTTCAGATTTGATTATTATATTAAGATTGATTTTTTAATTATCAAAGCATGAATTTTTAGGTTGTTAAAGATTGGAAAATCATAGTAGCATGTTGTAAACTGTGAAGTTTACCTTATGATTTAAGCATGTTTAAGTATGTTTAAAGAGAGTTTCAATAATTTATGAGTTGCTGGAATTTTACAAAGGTTGTTATTAATGGAGTTTTATGGGCTTTATTGACTTGTATGGTAGTACTAATCTAGGTAAAATAAGTAATTGAAGTTTTAATGGTACAAACAAGTTTTAAATATTTTTAAAGATGAGTTAAAGTATTTTAAAGTTACTGGAATTTATTTGTAGTATTGATTTTGAATTATATTGGTTGCAGAGATTACTCAGTAGGTGATATTTAAGGGGATTAAAGGTGGCCTACTAATTTGTTTACACAAGGTACGTACATACATATGTGCTATGTGATGTAGTATAATGATTTTAGGAAGGAAAAGTTGTAGTATCATGATTTTAGGAACTTTGTAAGTTCATATGTGATTTATATTATGACTGAATTTCACATGTTTTATACCTGTGTGCAAGCATGTTGATTATGAGTTGAATATCATATTTGTATGGAATATTGATGCAAGCATGTTGGTTGGTAATTTTATTTATTAATTTACTTCGGAAATTAATATATTTATTGAGTTGGATCATGTTGCAATCATGTGTTCCCTTATATTATTATTTTAATGTCTTTATGAGAATTGTGGATCTTATTTGGTAAGTTGATAAATTATGCATTTGGAATATAATCCCTTGTAATTTTATGGATTTTATAAATATATTTTACTATTTATATATTTTACATTTAAACATAATTTTTTTTGAAATGATTTATTTATTTAAAGAAGGTTGACCATTTTAAAAGTCAAAAGAAATTATTTTATGGATTTAAAGAAGTTAAAATATTTTATTAAGGCATGCTTTGAAAAATGTTTGAAATACTAATTAAATTTGGAAAAGAAGTTTAAAAGGGCTTGAGGAACCCAAATTCTAAGTGCATTAGGAAAAGGATTTCTATTGATGTTAGGAGTTCTAAATCATCAATCCTATTCATCGTTGTAATATCCCTGTTTTTAAGAACCTTTATTTAAAAGCTAAAAGTGGATAAGACCATCATTCTTAATGGTTAAGAAAGCTTGTGGATAAGCATTACCATTCTTAATGGTTAAGAAAGCTTGTGGATAAGCATTATCATTCTTAATGGTTAAGAAAGCTTGTGGATAAGCATTACCATTCTTAATGGTTAAGAAATCTTGTGGATAAGCATTATCATTCTTAATGATTAAGAAAAAGCTTGTGGATAAGTACCATCATTCTTAGTGGTTAAGAAAGGTTGTGGATAAGTACTAACATTCTTAGTGTTCAAGAAAGCTTGTGGATAAGGCACTATCTTTCTTAATGGTTAAGAAAGGTCAAAGAGGATAAGAACCATCATTCTTATTGGATAAGAAGGCTTTGGAACTAGAAAGTCCTTAAGAGCCATAAACGTTAAGATTATGAAAATCGTTTGGAGATTGTTTTATCGGGTAACGATAATGAACTTCCCGTTAAAGAGCCTTTCGGGGTTGAATCCGAGCTCAGAACCTAACCAAACTTGATATATGACATGCTTGGGATGTCTTAAGGTTAAAATAGTCATTTATGCCCAAGAATTACGTGGCTCAATTAGGTAAATTGCTTACATGGTAAAACCTGGCCAACTGAAATTACAGCTCAGACCTATTCTCAAAGAAAGTTGCTTAGCAGCTACTCAAGTGTCGATCTCTCAAAGCCCTTTGTATGCATGAAATCCAACACCTAAGGCTAACACCTCAAGCAATAATCACCCAAAAACTCCAAGAAACTGACCTTGCCCAGATGAGGTTTCCCTCCCCTGGGGGTACCGCCAGAACAGACTGTAAAAGTCTGTTATGGATTTTCGTCTCTTTTCTATTATTTCTTCCTCTTGGACACCCACTTTTCTTTACATAGAACTCTTCTATACATCCATACAAAGTATTTCAAGCTTTGGTTCCAATCTTTAGACCATAAACTCATATAGAAAACCTTGCTGAAAGATCACATAAGTTGCTGTAAGTTCAACAGATTACACTTCTTGTATTTAAGCTTAGTTTTTCATATCTATAAGCTTGTCGAAACTAATCTTTAGAATTATATACATTCAGGGGAAGTTGTAGGAGTAGTTAACCAATTGGGTTAAGGAGTTTCGTGGCATTAAACATCATTAGTAAAGGTACACACTTAGTTTGGTTTTACCCTAGAGATTTCCATACCTATAGTTAGGTGATTGTTTCTTTCTAGTGTAAAGCATGTTTATGAAATGAATTTACTTATGATGTGTCTTTTATTATGTGTATATTGAGTATGTAACATGGATATAGCATGCTAAGGTTCATTAGAGATGTTTTATTTGACCTAAACAACACTTATACTTCCTCCGTTTCAAAATAGATGGGACATTGTGATTAAAACGGACTCCTAGGCAAAATTTCATAAGTATGTTTAAGGGAGGTAGATTAAATGTAGTGGTCCCATGTGAAAAGGAGGGAGAAAATAAATTGTTGGGGACCACTTGCTGTTTTGCCGCCAGCTCTTTTGGAACAAAGGGGACCACTTTTTTTTTCCCTCCATATTTTTGGAAGTACATTAAACTTTTACACATTAATACACTACAACCAAAACAGAAAATTTAAAGTTCCCTTTCAAATTTCAAACCACTTAAAATTTAACTTAAGTTTAGTAGCAGATTTTTGTTTTCCCTATTTAAGGGTTACAAACATTCCCCAAAAAATTTAGTGTTCCTACCAACCAAAATGTAATTAAGGAGAACATTCTCTCCTACACATTCACTGCACACACGCAGCACTAGTTTTAGCAACAGAATTCTAAGGCAAAAAAAGTCAGTTTGTTAATCTCTTCATCATTTGCTGCATCTGGACAAAATGGATGCAGCACAAGAAATGTACAATGCTGTTGTTGATGAAGAGGACTTGGATGAGTACTATCTACAACTACTTGATGAGACTGTGCCCAACTTCAACAATCAAATCTCCTCTGAACCAGAATCTGCTGCACAAGACCAAAACAGAAAAATTAAACCTGAGATGAAGCATGAAAAGAGAAGGAGAGCTGTAGATGAATTGTTAATTATGGAAGAGAACGGAGTATTACCATATGGTGCATTGAAGAAGACAGCAGATAAGTATGGTGTTTCAAGACACACAATAGAGAGATTATGGAAAAGAGCATGCAATCAAAGAGTTACGGGTGATGTCATTGATGTCAGGTCAAGGAAAAAGGGAACTGTGGGAGGAAATCAATGGAATATAGTGAGGAGTTTCTCCAATCAGTGCCACTGAATTTACGCACTTCAGTTAGATGCTTTGCTGGGGCACTCAAAGTGTCTCCTTCAGCAATTTATAGACTGCTCAAGAAGGGGAAGTTCAGAAGCCATACAAGTAGCAACCATCCAAGTTTGACAGAGACTCACAAATTGGAGAGGATGAAGTGGGTGCTATCCCACATTCTACCTGGCACACCCACTGTACAAGCAGAGTTTATACACATGGAGAACATCATACACATTGATGAGAAATGGTTCTATTTGAACCCAGATACAAGGA
Source organism: Beta vulgaris subsp. vulgaris (assembly GCF_026745355.1). Lineage (NCBI taxonomy): Eukaryota > Viridiplantae > Streptophyta > Magnoliopsida > Caryophyllales > Amaranthaceae > Beta > Beta vulgaris. The sequence goes on from NC_079209.1 coordinate 33,849,262, forward strand.
GATTTTATTTATTGCCAAGAGAAGATGATCCATATAGATGTTGCCAATCAAAGAGATTCAAAATTAAAGCTATGTTTATGGGGGTAGTATCAAAACCAATGTATGATGGTCAAGGTAATCTCATTCATGATGGCAAGTTTGGCATCTTTCCTTTTGTAGAGAGGGTGGCAGCAAAATACACTACCAAAAACAGAGATAAGGGCACTATTGCAACAAAGGCTGTTGAGAGGATCACTCAGAAGGTCATCAGAGACATGATTATACAGAATGTACTGCCATCTATAATGAGTAAGTGGCCTGCTGGTATGTCCAAGGATATATTCATCCAACAGGACAATGCTAGACCTCACATACAAGGAAATGATGAGGCATTCAAGGCAGCAGCAACTGAAAATGGGTTCAACATCATGCTCATTCAACAGCCACCTCAGTCCCTAGATTTAAATGTTCTTGATTTAGGTTTTTTTAGAGCCATACAAGCTTTAATGTATCAAACATTTCCTAAGAACATAGATGAGCTCATAACAAATGTGCAAGATGCATATGACAAATTTGATCCTAGTGTTATGAAATACACATGGTTACAATTACAGTGGATTATGGTTGAGATTCTACAGGTTAGAGGAGGTAATAATTACAAGAACCCTCATCATGGGAAGGCAAGATTAGAAAGGTTGGGTCTTCTCCCAAAAACTGTCAAATGTGATCAAGTTATTGTGGATGAAGCTGTGCACTATTTGAATGAGAAGTTACCAAATGAAAGTGAACAACTTGAGTACTTTGACTGTGAGGGGGTCATTGATGAAGACTAAAATGAATGGTATGTGTGCATTTTTTTGTGAAGATAATAGTTTTTTGGAAGTACATTAAAAGTGGGTGAATTTTGGGAAGAATATAGTTTTTGCAAAGAACATGTTTTATTTGGTAAATACATAACAATGCCATTGAAGTAGGAACTTTTGTTAAACTGCACACCAAACCTAAATTATGTACATGTAGTGGAGGAATGTAGGTTTGTAAATGCAGTTTATATCAATGATTATGCTTATTCTATTTACAGTTATGTTTCTTATTTACACCATTGTTATTGTTTTTTTTAGTTATAGGGACCGAGGCATACCTATGAATTAGCAAAGAACCACAATCACAATTACTCATGTAAAGACATCATTTGACCTTCTACAATCCATCAGGGAGACTTTTAACTTATGAAGGAGTTCAAATCATTAACACTTCAAGGCACAATGCCGAGCAAATCAATGACTCACTTCAAGTTTTTGGTGAGTCCTTCATCATATGGATTAGGGAGTGATTTTAAAAACAGGGGGACTCAATATACAACAACAAACCAATCCCACAACAAAAGTGCTTTCTATATTCATAAGTCATCATTCATCAATTTGACATCACCCTTAAACTCTAGGTCAAGCTCAACATAACCAATAATCAGCCAACACAACCAACAGCTCCCAAGAACACAAGTATCAAACACAATCCAAGCTTATCCAACAGCAAGCCACCAACAGAAACATTCAACATCACCAATCAGATTCAAGATCACCAACACAAGGCAAATATACATAACCATTAAAACAGAATAACACAAACCAACAACAGAAAATATTAACATGCAAAAAAAACGCAAGTAAATAAGGATAACAATGGGACAGTAGTCAAACCTCCCTTACTGTAATTTTTTTCCAAATCTGTACCACCAATCACTATCCCCTTCCTCTTTGAACCAGATTTCATGAATGATTTACTCCCACTACCACCACTTTCTTTAAAAGAACCCACCTTAGCCTTTCCTTTTCGGTTGTATGAATAGTAATTCATCTCAGAACCCATACAAAGAAGAGCACAAACAGTCACGCGTTCAGAATTAGATTTTTTTGAGACAGAGAGTGGGGGTAAAGTGGGAGTTTTGAAAACCACTTTTTCTTTCACATCTTCCTCGGAACTCACCAGATCTATAATTTCTTCTTCGTCAGAGGACTCACTAAATAAATCATCAGGAAACCATGGTTCCTTCATGTCCTTGATTTCCTCAAGAACAACACCCAAAGCTTTGCAAGCAGTTGGACCCATACACTTTGAAGCAGCCCCTGAATCGTAAAGTCTACGGGGCCAAGGAGAACCATTTTTAATTGATCGAATTACGTCAATTATGAACGTCGCCTCTCCCTCATCCGTAGTTTCAAAATGCGCATCAATCAAAGGTTCCAAATTGATATCACAAACCATTTTTTAGGAGAGAGAAAATGATTTTCAAGAAAAATTGCGAAGAACAGAAAGAAAAACGAAGATGAGGAGAGAGAGAAAGAAGATCTGAAGACGAAGTTATGAGGGGAGAGAGAGTATATCTGAAAAAGTTATAGAGAGATGAGCAGTTATGAGGGAGAGGAGATCAGCAGTTATGGGAGATGAGCAGTTATGAGGGAGATGAATGATGATGAAGAACCCTAGGTTAGATGAAGAGGTGGGGTGGGAATTCAATTGGGGTAGTTGGTGGGTCATAAAAAATGGTGGGAATCATTAGTTTTAGGTTAGGATTAATCAGATTATTAGATGTAGATTAAAGAACATAACACAAGTTCGTAAGGGTAAAATAGTAAAATTGTAAGGCAAAAGTTACTAAATAAGGAAAAAAATAACAATGTATCATCTATTTTGAAACACCCCAAAATAGACAATGTCCCATCTATTTTGAAACGGAGGAAGTACACTAAGTCTTACGATTATGCTTCTTAATGGAATGTGTTTAGTACATGGACTTGTGGAGTAATTGTGATGATTGAGGTGGAGTTGTTATGTTATTATTGTTGTGGAGTTGTTGTGGTGGTTGTTGTGGAGTTGCTATTGTTGTTGTTGTTGTTCTGTTGTAGTAGTGTTGTTGGGTTATTGTTGTTCTGTCATTGTGGTTGTGGTGGAGTTGCTATTAAGTTGTTGCCTATCACTACAAGAAAAAGCTGCAATTACGACCGAAAATTACGACCACACGCGTTTCTGGTCGTAAATAATGAGCATTTACGACCAGATATGCTAATTGGTCGTAAAAAGGATAAATTATCTACGACGAGATGAATTGTGGTCGTAAATGCTTATTTTCTACAACCAGATCCATTTCTCGTCGTAAATAATGAGCATTTACGACCAGATCTAGTAAACTAGTTGTAAATACTAGGGCCCAAATAACGCGTACAATATTTCACTCAAAATTCGAGTAACCGCGTTCAACACTCTTCATTTCTCCTTATTATTCCTTCATTTCATTCATTTCCCTAATGTCATCCTTCAATTCCTCTTTCCAGATTTATTTTCTCTATCTTCCAGTTCCTCTTCTCTCTTCCAGGACCTCTTTTCTCTTCAAATTCTTCTTCTCTCTCTTCCAGTTCCTCTTCTCTCTTCAAATTCGAGTTCTCTCTCTCTCTCTTCATCCTATTTCTTCATTTTTTTTTCGTAATTTTCAATTTGTTTGGGTGAATTATTTTTTCCCCAAATCAATTTAGGGTTTCCACTTTCGATTGTCTCCAAAATTTAAACCCACAAGATCGTATCTCAAGTTTGCAAACCCAAAATTTGATTTTTTTGGTTTGAATCTCAAAGATTCAAACCCAAAAAATCGATGTTTTGTGTTTGTATATCAAACTTTCAAAGCAGAAATGGAGTAATCGCAAGCTTTCATTTGAAGATTTGGGGTTTTCAGACAAGATCTGTTCGATTTTTTGTATTTTCTGGGTTCGAAAATTTATGGGTAATTTGCAAAGATCTGGAATTTGGGGGTTTGGGTTCGAAAATTTGTGGGTAATTTTTTTTGTTTAATTTTCTTCGACTTTTTTAGGTTTGGATTCGAATTTTACGTGTTTTATGCGCTTGAATTATGTGGGTTTGGGGTTTGTAATTTTGGGGGTTTTGGGTTGAATTTAATAGGGTTTTGGGATCTCAATTTTTCTGGGTTAATTTTTTCGCTTTTTGCATTGTTTTTCGTCCAATTTTGTTGGATTACTTTCGGCAATTTGGTGGTGTGATTATGAAATTTCTGGGCTTGAATTATGAATGTGTTTATGCGAATTTGGTGTTGTGTTTATGCGAAATTCTAGGCTTGAATTGTATGAAATTTGGTATAATTTTGTTCATTTTGTTTAGTTTGCCAAATTTGGTTCTAATTTTTTTTAATCAGGTCTGAAGGAGTGCGCGTGGCGAGGGAGATGGAACGCGGCCCGAGGGAGACTCACTGCCTTCAATCAGACCTGAAGGGGCGCGGCTGGGCGGTGGTGGCGGCGGTGGAAAAAAAGGGTTTTAGTTTTTAGATTTTATTTTTTGATGAACAATAAATTTAGTTAATTTAAGTTTTTTTTTGTATAAATTTTAGTTTTGAGATTTTATTTTTTCTTTTGATTTTTTGTACCAAAATTCATCAAAATTATTAATAAAAGTATATTTTTTTTTTTTATGACAATGTTGTTTATTTGATTAACATTATTAAATTGTAACTACTTGAGATTAGCAACTATGTTTAGTTGCTAGTTTCTTTTTTTTTTAATTTCTTTTAATGTCATTTGCGACCAGATTTCTCGTCGTAGATGACAACTAATTGCGACGAGATCTAAATCTGGTCGCAAAAGAAACAATTACGACGAGAAAGTGAAACTGGTCGTAAAGTTATTTACGACCAAGCCTTTTACGACCACTGACGACCACACGCGTTTCTGGTCGTAAAAGGCTTTTTACGACCATATTTGAGTCTTTTGCGACCAGAAATCTTGTCGTAATTGGCAGTTTTTCTTGTAGTGTATTGTTGTTGTTGCGCCGTTGTTATGGTTGTTGTTGTTGTAGTTGTGGTGGCTATTGTGGAGTAATTGTGATGGTTGTGGTAGATTTATTATGTTGTTGTGGTGATGTTGTGGTGGGTTATAGTTAAAATAGTTTACTAGTTTGGAAGATGAATTAGTTTGGATATGATTAAAAAGGTTACGATGATGTGTCCTGAGCTAGTATTATGTGGTTTATAGTTTAAGTATATATATCCAAAGTATTCAGTAGAACAATATGGTTCATCTTGTTATTATGATTCAAGAAGTTGGAGTGATAAATTCGGGAATATGATTTACTTAGGTTTGTTATGAACATAGTAGGTGGTGGTTTCTGTTGTTGGTTGTGCTGATGTATTGTGGTTGTCTTATTCTGCAAATGTGCTTAATGTTGTGTTATTGGTGTTGGTGTTATTGTTGGTGGTGGAGGTGGTATTATTGTTGTTTGTGTTGTTGCTATTATGTTGTTGTTGTATAGTTCTTATTGGATAGTCGTTGTTGATGATGCGAGGGAAGTCATAATCTTAGAATTGGGAGACTGTTATAATTATGGTAGTTGGAGTTGATATGTATGAAGTCGAGTTATGATTTATGGGAATGACTTCATTAATTTCTATTTGCGGGATTCAGTTTGATTAGCATAATGGTTGCGTAGAAGAACATAATTAGAATATTCGTAAAGATTGGTTGTTGATTATTGTTATTGTTATGAGGTGATTATTGGAGGATGACTAGGAATGGAGTATCATTCGGAATTATGAAGGAGATTGTATTATTGGAATTGTTCGAAAATACTATGTTTCTTAAAATATGATTTGGTATGATAATGAGGAAATGATTCGGATATGAGTTAAGACCAGATAAGGTCGAATATGGTGTTATGTTATGAATATTGAGGATTCAAGTATGAATCATTAAATATCTTATTTTATAAATATGAAAGTGAGGCATGAACATGCACCCCGAGTTAGGGCGGGTAGAGTCCCTAACTGTTGCCTTCCAGGAAGGGCGAATTCCTGACGTTATAGGACATGTCCGGTTAAGTCTTGCAAGCAGAACAATAAAAGGCGGGGTGACGACCCTCAATAGTTTGGAGACAGCTGGTACTGCGTTGTACCCCTCTCCACTCGCGTTCATGCCAAACAATTTGATTTTGTGAAACTATAATAATTGAGTTAAATGTGATTATTGTTATTATAACTATGTGTTAGTTTTCAAAATACACCTAAACTTGTATTTTCTATTACACAGTGTGTACTCAGCTTTGCTGATAGTGTTGTCATTTCTGTGGCCTGTCACTTGGTGGGTGGCAGAGTCAAACATTGTTGCATGTTTGGTGTTGTGCGCTCAGAATTTTGAAGTGAAGCAAGATAATGATGTCGTCGTGGATTATGGATTGAGTTTGCATTTTAGATAGTCAATTAAGGAATAGTTTCTGATTTTTTTCGTTGTATACAATATTTGGGAATATTAGTCGAGATATTGGTGTAATTGAAGTCTTATATAAAGGATTTTGTTTTGTAGGCCAATGACCCACAGGTCCAAGATCGTTTTCTAGGTTATGTTTCAGCTGCGAGTAAATATTTTATTCGAGGCTTATTAAGCATTGATTGTGATTAGTGAATCTTAAGTGTATTTATCTAGCAGCTCGGGAATCGGGCTGTTACAATCATAAAACTCTATTCAACCCCAATCTCCTTTTCTTAAGGTCAAAAGGAAAAGTCTAATTATAAATACTTAAACCCAATTATTTTTACCACACAAAATTTTCTCTCTCCTCCTCACAAATCCCAAGAGCTGGCCATACTCCTTCTCTCTCTTCTCGTTCACGTGTTTTTGGTTTTTCTTCCAATTCTCGTTCTTCTTCTTCAAGTAATGCTTTCTTCTTCGCCAAGAAACGTCATCACACCTCCCCAACCGCCGCCCTCCTTGCACCGCCACAGCTGTCGGTGCTGCTGTCCCATTGCCGGCGCTGCTGTCCCATTGCCGGCGCCTTTGCCTTCTTGTTTTCCTTGATTCATTTGTTTAATTCCTTCCTCCTCAATTTTTGATTTAAAGATTGTGTTTTTTGTATTGTTTTAGTATTAATCATGATAAAAAACTTTAATTTACTATTTTAATGGTGAATATTTGATTATATATATTATGTATTAAAAGAATAAAATCTCAAATTTGATTATTATATTTAGATTGAGTTTTTAATTATCAAAGCATGAATTTTTAGGGTGTTAAATATTGAAAAATCATAATAGCATGTTATAAACTATGAAATTGATTTAAACTATGAATTTGAGCATCTTTAAGTATGTTTAAAGAGAGTTTTCAAATTTTATAAGTTGCTGTAATTTTAGAAAGGGCTTTAATAATAGAGTTTATAGATTTTAATTACTAGTATAGTAGTATTATCCTAGATAAAATAAGTAATTGAAGTTTTAATGGTAAAAAAAACTTTTAAATATTGTTTAAGAGGATTTAAAGTATTTTAACGTTCCTGGATTTTATTTAGAGTATTGACTTTGAGTTAAACTGGTTGTTTTAGGCAGAGACTTTTCAGTACGTACATACCTATGTGTTATGTGATGTAGTATCATGATTTTAGGAAGCAAAAGTTGTAGTATCATGTATAGGAACTTTGTGAGCTCATATGTGATTTCTATTATGATTGAATTTTACATGTTTTATGCCAGTGTGCTAACATGTTGATTATGAGATTTGATTATGAGTTGATTATCATGTTTGTATGGAATATTGATGTAAGCATGTTCGTTGTGAACTTTATTTATTAATTCACATGGGGGAATTAATTTATTTATCGAGTTGAATCATGTGTTCCCTTGTAGTATTATTTTCACTACTTTATGAGGACTGCAGGCCTTATTTGGTACAATGATAAATTATGCCTTTGAAAGGTAAGTTGGTTGTTAGCTAGATTTAACAAATAAGAAAGATTGGAATAAAAAGGTAATTAATCTCGAATTATAAGTTGTGTGATCACTTATTTAATCTTAAGATAAAAAGGAAGTTCAGTTGTGAATGTTTGATTATATATGTTTGTGTTACTTGTGTGTCATAACAAGTAATAAATTGTAAATCACGTAAAGTTAACCTGGATAGTAATAAACTTTAGACTGGTGCACGTCTGAAGTGGGACAATCAGGACTTGGAGTACATGGTGGTAGCCCATGGCTTTTTCTGGGAGATAGATTGATCAGCCTTCCTATTTTTCAAAGGTTCCTCAATATCGCAGGTCATCCTGTAATACAGAGTCGCGCCCGTATTTCATCTTCTTAGGTGAAGGCAAGTTTTAGTTAGACAACTCGGTCCAATAACATTCCATTAAAGTAATAAAAAGATGGTTAAAGTTTAGTACAGTAAAAGTTATCTGTGGAATGTTAGATTGTTATATTATTATTTATTCCTGCTTATTATTTATTATTATCATGTTCGAAATGTTAATGTATTATTATGTAGTATTCTACTTTGCGGATTACGTGCTTTATTTGTGTATGTGATCATGACTTTGCGTTATTGATCTTGTGATGACCTGTGGTGAGCAGATTCTTTAGAGCATTGACATCTACATGTTTGCAGATGTTGCATCATGGGGATCTAGGAATGGAGAGCTTGTGTAACAAATTGTTTTATCTATTGCTTTAGTAGGAACATATTATATTAAGTTTGGATTTGAAGTAAACATGTATAGTGTGTTAATTTAAGTACTTTGTTTATTTATTATATTTTAAGTATGAAGTTTAGTTATGTATATATTTTCCGCTGTAAAATTCTAAATAAGTCGATACGTTATCACACGGGCGATAATGCTGGGGTAATTCTCTATGTTTTATATTGAAAAGGTATTTTTGGAAAGAGATAATTATCGGGGTGTTACAAAGTGGTATCTAGGAGCTTTAGGTTATTTTCAAAAAATTTAGGCGCCTAACTGACTTACTAGTTATTTGAAACTCTTAGAATTGTTGCTACTTATTCGTTTTGAAACACGTTATTACCTTAAATTAAGAATAGGAATATATTATTCTGAATTTTTGTTTGAGGTCCGAATTTTTTTTTATATATATAAGGGTCCGAAATTTTTTTTGTTTATTTATGTTGTTCGAAATTTTTTTTAAAGTTGAAAATCATTTTATTTTCGAACTATATTTTGTTCGAATTTTTTTGTTTTATTTATATGTCCGGATCCTTTTTAGCGTTAGTCGATTTTTTTTTAATTCGACACTTAGTTACTATTATTTTTTTCAAAATTATAATGAGTGTCTGCATTATTTTATTGCCTTTAAAGTTTTACTTGTTGTATTGTGAGAATGGATAGTATAGGAAGGGCATATAGGATAGAAATATTACATGTCTGCATTGAATAGTTAGTTCAGCATGTTATTATTTTGGGTTTTTCTACATTATGCCCTCGTGTTTTTTCATTTTCTACGTTGTACCCCATGTTTATGGGATTTCTACACTGTACCCTTCAACTCTAATTTTTTAATTCAAAATGACATTAATGAGCTGTTATTAATTACGGACGTTACCTTTCGCATTAACCTGTTTTAACATTTTTTCCTTCTTCCTCCTTTTCTCTCTCCTCCCTCCCCTGCTGGCTGCTCCACCTCTCCCTCCCCTACCTCCCACTCCCCTCCCCTGCCACCATTCTACTTCGCTCTCACTCTCCCTCCCCTACCTTCCCCTCCCCTGCCACCATTCTACTTCGCTCTCCCTCTGCCTCCTTCATCCAATCCTAGTAAATTCGACAAGATAAAAACTAAAGACAGCATATTTGAGATTGAGAAAAGAAAAAAATTCCAAATTTTCTTTGAATTAATCTTACCTAGTAATTAAGATGCACATTTTAGCAAAATGCCTCAACTAATTTCATGAAATTACGAGGAGCTTCTTCAATGGTGGAAAATTGAAACGTAAAAAAAAAAACTAAAATATCCCCCTCTCTCTCCTCTACTGATCATTCAACTTCCTCTACTCCTCCTTTGCCCTCTGTCCCTAAATCAAAAACTCAAACCTCAAAATTTTAACCCTGAATTGCGCAATTTTAACCCTAAATCGCACTTGAAATACGTCAGCATCTCTATCTCTGATCACCAAAAACTGAAACCTTTCCAGAAGTGGTATATGGGCAAAAGATCTCATCCTTGCAGAAGTGGTATATGCGCAAACACATTACAACTAGAGGAATTCCACAACCAAATTTGGGGCGTGAAGTTAATTCTACAGCCAAAATAGTACAAATTACAATATGAAATACAACTCCATTAAAACTCACTATATGCTTTAAATTTCAGTCAAAGTTAGAACATTTAATCTGCTTCGAGAGATGAACACAACATTTACGATTCACCATTTCAGAGCTTGAAAACGAAGGAGAAAGCCTAGATCCTTTTGGTTTTAGTTTCACCCCAACCATAGCTACCAAAATGCATAATTTCACAGAGAATAGGAAATTTTAGAGAAGAGGGAATTTTGAAATAGAAGAATTTCTATAGATGAGAAAAAAATTAATATAATTAATCAATATTAATTTTATTAACAAAACCATTAACGTTCACTTAACGGCAATGACATTTTGAATTAAAAAATGAGAGTTGAAGGGCACAGTGTAGAAATCCCATAAACATGGGGTACAACATAGAAAAAGAAAAAACGCGATGGCATAATGTAGAAAAACCCTATTATTTTTGTTCCCTGCTAACTATTTATAATTATTTTTCTTCCCTGATAACTGTTTATATTTATCTTCCCTGCTAATTGTTACATTATTATGCCTATAATGTTCTTAGCAACTCTTTATTGTTTATTGTCAGGAATTGTGTACAAGGAGAGTACTAAATATATTATTGAATATGTTTATTTGTTGTAGATCCTTAACCATGTCTGCTAGAGTACAAAGTTAGGGAGATGAATGTTAGGGAGTGGGAAAAAGGAGGAAAATGGGGGGAAGAATTGGGTTTAATGATGTCACGTGAGGTCACGTGACTCATTAAATGGAGTCAACACCGGAATCCAGCGAGTCAACACCGGAAACAAGGTTAAGGTTGTTTTCAACAACAACAAAAAATTCATTAAGGTTTGAAGTTGCCCAAAAAACCTTAAAAGGTTGCCTTTCGCAAAAAACTGTTTTTAAAAGGTTGTCTCTGACAAAAAATCATTAATAAATAAAATTCCCTTCTACATGCTTGCATCAATTATTCCATACAAACATCAAAATATTTACTCATAATAAATCTCAAAATCACATGCTTGCACATAGGCATAAAATATGTAACAATCAATAATACCATAAATCACATATGAACTTATAAAGTTCCTATACATGATACGACACGTTTTCTTCATTAAATCATGATACTACTCACATAGCACACAAGTATGTACGTACCTTGTGTAAACTAGTCGGCAGACCACTTTTAATTCTTTAAAAGTCTCCTACAGAGTATTCTCCGCCTAAAAATCAATATAAACTAAAATCAATACTCTTAAATAAAAATACAGCAACTCTAAAATATTTAAAATCCCGTTTAAACATATTCAAAAGTTGATTTTACTATAAAACCTTCAATTACTTTTAATTCCTAGCATAGTAATACCATACTAGTAATTAAAATTCTTAAAACTCCATTGATAAAATCCTTTATGAAATTCCAACAACTTTAAAAATCATAAAACCCTCTTTAATCATATGGAGACATGATTAAAATCATAATCTAAATCAATCTCATAGTATATAACATGCTACTATGGTTTTCTCGTACTTAACACCCTCAAAATTCATGCTTTAATGATTAAAACTTCAATATTACAATAATAAACAAATCTGAATTTTTATTCTTATAACATAACATATATATGAATCAAGATTATTTATTAAAACAGTAAATTAAAACCAATAATCATGATTAACATTAAAAGAAAGCATAAAAACATAGTCTTTAATAGAAACTTGAGGAAGAAGAAAAGAAATTGATGTATAATATGAGCATTATAAGAGGGGGGGTCAATTATCGTGAGAGAATAAGCTATACTTTTTGCGGAATTAAAAGTAAACTTGGGAACAAACAATGGGAACACGAGAGATTTAGCGAGGAAAAACTTCCTAGGCCTAGTAGGAAGAAACAACCTCGACCACAAGGGATTTTAAAACAACTTTCCACTATAATAGGCCAAAACAACTCTGATTACAAACTATTACTTTTCTCTCGATTCTCAACTTAAGTCACTCAACTCAAGTTCCCAACGACAGTTCCCACAACTGACGTTCCTCTCAAACTTCGCTCGAAGTTCCTTTCTCTTTCTCTTTCTCTTGCTTCACTCAAAGCTTCTCACACTTACAAGAGTTCACTCAAACCCTTTTCTCAAAAATACACTTTGTAAAACAATGGAAGAATAATAAACTCGATAATGTAAGTATGAATTCTCTTAAGGAAAAGGCACTGACTCTTTTAGATAACTAAGACAAATTAGCTAAGTCAGTCACACATTCAGTGTGACTAATAAAAGTCAGACACACTTTGTTCTAACGAATTAGGCGCCTATTTATAGACAATTAAGACAAGACATGTTCTCCACTAATTAAACCATTATCAAATGATCTCCATGATTTTAATTAATTAATTAATTAATTTAATTAATTAAATATTCTATGTCAAGTAATAACCCACTAATCCACTACTTCACTTCTAAGAGAGAGCGTAACATATTACGTGGTTTACAAAACTTGAAGAATAATTAAGCTCATTCAAATTAATTAAATACTTGGAGGATAATTAACTAAGCCACTAAATCCACTAACTACAAAAACGTGTAGCAGTATCTTTTTTGGCATGTAGTCCAGTTTTTAGGAAATAAATAAATTTATTTACTTTAGCTAATTTTTAGGAAAAATATCTTTTTAGAAATATCTTTGATAAAATCGAAAAACAGTTTTATATTTTAAAACCGAAATCATTTATAAACCGGAAAATATTATTTTTGAAAACAAAATCTTTTAAATAAATATAAAAGATAAAGATAAAAAGATAAAAGATAAGATTTGAAAATCGGTTAATTAAAATCAGAAAATCTTTTTAAAATCTTTTCCTAACAAACTTAAATAAATTCCTAAAATAGTGGATCTTAGTTAAAACAACCCTAAAAACTCTAACTAAACATATTGGGCGCATATTTTAGTAGGCGCACAACTTTAGAGACTCTTAGTGTTCCTAAATCAGTTTTAAGTCTTGTTCCCTAACCTTGTTCCTATAGTGCCAGGTCTGTTCCTTTCATGGGAACAGAACCAAGTTCCTTTGAGAATTCACCACGAACTTAATTAAGCTTTTACTCAACCTTAACATGAAGATAATAAATACACCCTAATGTATTCTAATCTTCATTCCATGCTTGATTCTTCATCTCTCGAACATCTTTACTTCGATCTTGATTAATTCTCCGTTTTAATCTTCAACGAAGTATTCTCTTAGCTCGAGAATGAATTACCTTGCAACAACATAAATAAAATACACTATGTCTTTTGTGGTTAGTCATCTTCAAAACTCAAGGGTCAACAATTTCCCCTTTTTGAAGATGAAACAAAAGACATATAAAATAATAATATGTAATACACATAAGTCATATAAAACTATTTTAACAAAGTATGCAACCAAGTTAAATTAATGTTAAATTAATTATTATAGACTCGTTTAGACTCAATATTTTATTTGTGTAAAGAACATAAACCTTGACAAAAAAAAATTACTCTGATTGTCGTTCTCTTTCCCCCTTTGGCATCTTCAAAAACATTAGTCCACGATTTCAAATAGATGAATTTTATCTACTAAACACATCACACCACCAAACTTGTGAAAAACAATTTGGTTAGTATAAGCAAATAATGCATTCAACTCTCAAAACTGCAATCCAAGAATATTAGTCATTCATTTAGACGCACACATGCAAAAAAATTAAACTAGAATTATCAAATTAACAAGTTCCATTGTAGCATGATTAAGAGAGAAAGATAGAAAAAGACAAATTAAAAGTTCATGTTCCCACAAAAACTAAACTAAGAAAATTTAAGGTTTAGGAGAGGGAGGTTGCTCGATTTCTTCCACCACATCATTAAGCTTAGCCATCACCTCCTTATGATTTTCGGCCAAGGTATGATCACTCTTGAGCACACCATCTTCCAACTTCAATAACCGAGAGTTCATCACTTGGATGGAGGAGGAAAGTTCACTAAGTCGTTCCATGATCACTTGTTGTCCTTCCAAAGCTTGTCAACTTTGTCATTACCCCTTTACTAACCCTTCAAATCCTTGCTTCCGTAGCAAACTCCATCATAGCTTCCGAATGACCCATAACCAAAGAAAACAAATAGTCCAATCTTCTAGCATGAGCTAGAGTATATGTAGAACCAATGGTAGGATTTTGAGAAGAAGAGGGAGCATTTTGAGAAGGATTTGGTGCGGCTGTGTGTTCCTTAGATTTGGGAACAGCAGGTTGTTCCTCTGGAATGGGAACACACTGTTTCCTTATCTTTGGAACAGAACATGAAGGCTTTGAGGTAGAGGGAGGGATAGGATCATTTTGTGGAGCAAGGTAGAAGGTGAAGCAGATTTTGGTGGAGATGGAGGAAAAGGAGGATTGGTTTCCATAGGAACAGGAGTCTGTTCCCTAGAAGGAGGAAGGTTAGACTCATAGTCTTCCTTACAATCACCCTAACTTCATCTTCCTCAAAACTTTCATCTGTGTCAAGCAAAGGAAAATTTAGCACTTTCATGTTTTGAACTCTTTGACTAGTTCTAGTGCTTTTTGTAACCGGTTTCACCACCTCTTCAACCACCTTCTTCCCTTTCTTCTTAGCTTCTTCTTTTTCTTTTTTGTTTTTCTTTTCTTTTTCTTTTTCGAATTTTTTTGTTTTCTTCTTCCATTTCTTTTTCTTCTTCTTCTTCCACATCATCATATACTTCATCATCCTCATCATCATCAAGGTTAGCCCTTCCCTTGATTACTTCCCATTCACAACACAAACTTCAAATTATTCAAGGTACGCATATTCAACATATTTCCCTTAGATACACCAATGGTTTGAGCCCCCGAAATTTTCACATTGAATTTAAGCAAGATTTCGGTTATTAGAGCCCCATAACCAACAACAAAACCATTTTCAATACAATGACTCATGTGTTGAATCATTAAAGAGGGAAAGTTTATGTGTTTATGAGAGGCTAAACAATGAATGTAAATCAAGTCCAACATGCTAACTTGAGCACGTTTAGAAAGACGAGGTAATAAGGCTTTCTTTAGAATGTGGAATAGAATTTTGTGGTAGGGAGAAAGAAGATTGTGATCAAGAAATGTTTTTCCCTTTTGACCACCATATTTAACAATCAATTGATCAAAAGAGATATCCGAAAGGGATAGGAACCTCGTTGCTTCTTGAAATAAACATCAGTTCCCCTCACAGGAACACCGAGTAATTTACCCAATGTTTTAGCATTAAAGTCAATTTGGGTTCCCTTTACTAAAGTAGAACAAGTCCCTTCTTCATCAATGGAAAAGTTTTCACAAAATTCATCCATTAGTTTAGGAATTAAACTATTTCCATAACAATTCACAAAAAGATGCTCCCAACCTTGAAACTTGATCATATTGAGCAATTGACGAAAATTTACCCTTTTACACCAAGAAACATCAATGAAAAGACCATGAACATACCTAGATGCCGTGGTATTCTTTCGAGCAATTCTTGTTGTTCCTCTCTCAGGAACATCCGATTCCCCCTCACTTGTTGCATGTTGATCTTCTACTTCCATTTCCACGGTCTCCTCAATTGTTTTCCTTTTTCTAAGGATTCTTGTTGATGAATTTGGAGAGATATACATGGGAGTAGGTGATTCAATGTTAATGGAGGAAGGAGAGGGTTTTTCGGATTTGTGGGAGGAGAGAGAGTGAGAAGTATTTTTGGGATTCATGTTTTGTGGAGGGTTTTCGGTTTTATGAAAAGTAAAACAAAAGTTAATTTTTGTTTTAGGAAGGTAGAAATAAAGAAAGAAATAATAAAACCGTGTATAGTACACGTTTTTAGAAAAAAAAAACTTCCAACTAATTAAAAAAAATATCTTACAACTAATTTGAGAGATATGAGGAAAAAAATCAGATTTTTAGGAAAAAAAAATCTGAATAGGAATATTTTTGAATTTTAAAAGAAAAAAATCTAAACTTAATACGCTGGGAAGAGCGTTTGGGAACAATGAATGGAAACAAAGAAATTTTTCTACTTTGGAAACATTAATTCTTTTAATCCTTTGTCATCACTTAAGGCATAGAATTGTCTTATGAACAATAAGGGGAATATTATTGGACATTGGTGAGCAGTTTTCAGACATTTTTCTTATATACATGAAGTAATCATATAACGATTGTGATGTATTTAAGCAAATAAAAACATCGAATATGCACATCCAAACATAATGCCAAAGAATCAACACAAAGGGGAATATTGTAGCAATCATTTCAACTTGATTAAGCCAAGTTCAAGTCTCAATTTTCAAACCTATCTCTATTTAAGGGTTTTGTCAAAATGTCTGCAATTTGACGTTCAGTCTCACAGAATTCCATTTTAATAAGACCCTTTTCAACATTATCTTTCAGAAAGTGATGCCTAATATGGATGTGTTTGACTCTTAAATGATGCACGGGATCTTTAGAAATACTAATAGCACTAGTATTATCACAATAGATGGGAACGCATTCAAAATAAATTCCATAGTCACGTAGTTGTTGTTTTATCCATAGCATTTGGGAACAACATGCTGCTGCTGCAACATATTCAGCCTCAGCTGTAGATAAAGCAACTGTGTTTTGCTTCTTGGTGCTCCAAGAAACTAAACTATGACTAAGGAACTGTGTTTTACTTTTCGAATAGAATAGGCTTAAATCATCTGTTCCCTTGAGGTATCTTAGGATTCTCTTCACAACTGTGAGATGAGATTCCTTTGGATTGGCTTGAAACCTTGCACATAATCCTACACTGAAAGCAATATCAGGACGACTTGCAGTTAGATATAGTAATGAGCCAATCATACCTCGATACTTGGTTTGGTCCACACTTGTTCCTAGAGAATCTTCATCCAATCTGGTTATAGTTCCCATAGGTGTATGATTCACTTTGGATGCCTCTAAACCATACTTTTTTGATAGTTCCTTTATGTACTTTTGTTGATTGATGTAGATTCCTTCTTCTGTTTGCTTGATTTGCAACCCCAAGAAGAAGTTAAGCTCGTCCATCATACTCATTTCGAATTCTTTACTCATGAGATTAGCAAAATCCTTACACAAAGATTCATTAGTGGCACCAAATATAATATCATCAACATATATTTGAACAACTAATAAATGTTTTCCATTTGATTTTAAAAACAAGGTTCGATCCAACTTTCCTCTTTTAAACTCATTTTCAAGAAGGAACTTAGAAAGTCTTTCATACCATTCTCTTGGAGCTTGCTTTAACCCATAAAGAGCTTTGTCAAGCTTGAAGACATGATTAGGAAAGTCTTTACTTTCAAAACCTGGAGGTTGTTCTACGAAAACCTCCTCATTTAGATAACCATTTAGAAAAGCACATTTTACATCCATTTGATACAATTTAAAACCCATGAAAGCAGCAAATGCTATGAAAATTCTAATTGCTTCCAATCTTGCAACAGGTGCAAAAGTTTCTTCATAATCTATACCTTCCTGTTGATTGTATCCTTTCACAACTAACCTGGCCTTGTTTCTTACTATGGTTCCGAACTCATCCAATTTGTTTCCAAACACCTACTTTAAACCAATAACCTTGTTCTGTTTAGGTTTAGGTTCAAGGTGCCAAACTTTGTTTCTTTCAAATTGATGAAGTTCATCTTGCATAGCTACGATCCAATCAGCATCAGTGAGAGCTTCTTCATGGTTCCTGGGTTCCAACATGGAAAGAAAAGCATGAAAAGCACAAAAAAATTTCAATTGAGATCTCGTTTGAGTTCCCTTGTTTATGTCACTGATTATGAGTTCCACAGGATGGGAACGATGTGTCTTCCAAGGCTTTGGTTGGAAGTCCTGGATGGAAACTTGATTTCTTTGATTATCTTCACTTCTCTGTTCTTGGGAACCAGGTTCAACAATAGTGGATTCATTCACTTGTGTATCTTCCAAAGTCTCATCAATAAGACTTTGATCTTTTGCCAATCCTATTTCGAAGTCATCATCAACCTGTGTGCTTGCATCAAATTTATCTGTTTCATCAAAAATAACATGCACACTTTCTTTTACACACATAGACCTTTTATTATAAACTCTATAAGCTTTGCTACTAGAAGAGTATCCTAAGAATACAGCTTCATCACTTCTAGTATCAAATTTTCCAAGATTTTGTTTCCCATTATTATGAACAAAACATTTACGTCCAAATGTTCAGAAATATGTAATATTGGGCTTTTTACCAAAATACAACTCATAAGGAGTTTTATTTAACAAAGGTCTCACCATGGCACGGTTTATAATATGACAAGCAGTATTCACAGCTTCTGCCCAAAAGTTCATAGGAAGACCACTCGCTATCAACATAGTCCTAGCCATTTCTTCTAATGTTCTATTCTTCCTTTCAACAACACCATTTTGTTGAGGTGTTCTAGGGGCGGAGAAATCTCTATTATATAAGGGAAGGGGGAGCCATGGTGTCCTCTTTTGAAACGCCTATTTTGCCCCCCTTTCCTTTCTAAATTACAAAAGGAATGTCAAAATCAAAATCGGCACTCAAAGAAAACTACCGAAAATTAATTTACAACACTCACTCACAAATCACTTAAAAGAATAAACTTTACAAATCACTCATACAATTGAGAAAATCACGTTATAAAAATCATGCAAATTAAATCACTCAAATAATCAGTAAACTTTATTAAAACTAAATAAAATTAACATACAAACTAAAACTACTAACCTAGAACGTCAATACATACAAATATTTACTTACAAATCACTATTCTCAAGAATCATTCACAATTAATGGTGGGCATGATAAAAAAAAATAGAGGTGTATTTGTAGTGAAATCAGTTAGAAGTTAGACAAGGAAAAAAATTATTTACTTTTTTTTTATAGTGTTTCCTATATATAATAAAACTTCTATATATATTTGGACCTATCTTTTTCTATTATATACTAGCGATTAATTATCAAGGTAAAAAGATTTATGTAAAATATCATTTAAGAATTAAAGTACAACATATCTCTATTATATAAGAGAAGGGGGGAGCTATGGTGTCCCCGAATGAAGAGACTATGTTACCCCACTTCCCATTCTAAATTACAAATTTACTTACAAATCAAAGAGGGCATCAAACAAAAATACCAAAACTATAATTATAACAATTACTCACAAACTACAACCTATGAAAAAATTGACTTGAAATCAAAGTGTCCACTTTTTTTATAATTTATGAAGTACTATACTTAATTCAAAAATCAACTAAAAAATTATAATATTAGAAATCATAAATAAATTCAATAAAAATTCTATTTTGTTCATAGAATTTAACTTTCAAAAGTGAAAAAAACAAAAAAAAACAAAAAGAATGGTGGGAGACTTAAGTGGCAGAAATTAAACCAATCAAATTTCGCAACTAAAAACAATTATACTTCGTATGTCTAATGTTCAAATTTCGACTCTTATGCCGAATAAAATCGAGTTTTTGTTTCGAAAAAAAATCAAACACGCATCGCGTGCAAAAAATTCTAATTGTGATCTAAGCCATTGTCTCTACTAAAGTCATCAAATTTAAAGTTTTCAAATTCTTTGCCATGGTCGGATCTAAGGTGTAGTAATTTTTGACCACTCAAATTTTGAACTTTCTTTGCAAAGACAAGGAACTCATCATAAGTCTCATCCTTGCTAGAAAGGAAAATAACCCATGTAAATCTAGAGAAGTCATCTACAATAACCAACACATATTTCTTGCCACTCCTACTTTGTATCCTCATAGGTCCACATAAATCCATATGAATCAATTCTAAAAGTCTTGTGGTACTTACCACATTCTTGGACTTGAAAGAGGACCTAACATGCTTACCTTTAACGCATGCATCACAAACATGATCTAAATGAAACTTAATTGAAGGTAAACCTAAAACTAGTTCTTTAGAACGAAGTTTGTCAAGCAAAGAAAAACTAGCATGACCTAGACGCATATGCCATAAAAATGAATCATTATCAATAACATTAAGGCATGTAAACTTGTTTTTGGGAACAAGGTTGAGATCCACAACATATGTGTTCCCTTTTCTTGTTCCTTTCAAAACGACATCCTTTGTGTTATTGTTGACAATTAAACATTTTTCACTATTAAACTTCACACAGTTCCCTTTATCACAGAATCGGGAAATACTCAACAAGTTATGCTTTAAACCATTAACTAGAAAAACATTATCTATGGAATGTGACGATGACTTACCAATTTTGCCCATGGCAACTATGTTACCTTTCTTGTTGTCACCAAAAGTCACACTTCCACCATTATAGGCTGAGAGTGAGAGAATTCTTGATTTATCTCCAGTCATATGCTTAAAACAACCACTGCCTAGGTACCATGTGTTGTTCCCCCTCACTCAAACCTCAAGAGATTCAATTCTTCATCAGATTCGGAATTGTCAAGAGCCATAAGACAGAAGTTTGCAGTCTCCTCATTTGGTTGAGGATCATCTTCTTCTTCGGAGTCAGAGTCTCCCCATGCAGCAACTATAGCTTTCTTCATGTCAGATCGAGTATAGGAACTTTTGTATTCCTTGTTCCTATCTTTGCTTCGTACCCTTCCTTTGCCTTTTTCTTTTTCCCATTGGGGACAATCCTTGATAAAGTGCTCAGAGCTGCCAGACTTATGACAAACAAGTTTGTTAGAATATTTCTTACTAGCTTTATATGCACGCTATGCGTGCGAAGTAGTTTATGAAGTTAAATTATTGGATACATACATTTAACTCTTTCTATATAAATTTTGAGCTTTATGTATATGCGTGTGAAATCGTTATTAGAATTAAATTAGTTGCATAATTACATTTATTACTAATTTATAGAAAAATTATTTTCAAAATTTACCTAAGAAAAAAATATTCATAATGTTACAATATAATAACAAAGTTAGTTTTATAAGCATGTTGTGCATGCGAAATCATTTTCTATGTTAAATTAATTGCATAATTACATTTATGAATAATTTGTAATTGATATTATTTTCAAAGTTTGTTGGAGAAAAATATCTTTTTTTTATTTTATGATTCTGATAACTTAAGACTACTCTCGATTATTACTGTTGTAGCTTATCAACTAATATGGGTAAAGTAATCTATGCTTTTTTGGGGTTGACTGATTAAAAAGACGTCTATATTAATTGATGACTTATTGTCCTCATCATAATTATTTTTCTATTTCTATTTTTTGGTGTCCTCTATCACTTGTTATGTACTTCCTCCGTTTTTTATAGATGCTACATTTTCCTTAAATGGAAATGTCATAATAGATGCTACATACCATAAATGGATTCCTTTTCACCATAAAAATCTTAAAATACTATTAAAAAGTTGGTGGTCCCCCACCTTCTCTTTTAAAAAACTCATACTTTTTCCTTAACAAATGGTTTTTTATTCAAAAACTGGTGGTCCCCTACTCTCTCTCTCTACCTTTCTTAAAAACCCCCCACTTTCTCTATGTAGCAAGAATAAAAACACGGAGGAAGTACAAATTATAATAGTCTCATTTTATATTTAAAGAAGTTGTGGATAGAGAAGAATTGCTTATTTTAAAAAAAAATGAAAAAGAAGAACAATTCAAATCATAAAAAACATAATATTCCCAGAAACAGGTATATCATAATGTATGAAGATAATTAAGGTGTAAATCTCTATTATAGTGATATATGAATATAACGAATCATGATTCTTTGTAAGGTAATTACCATTATAAGATAAAGATTCCTATTAGAATAAGATGTTAACACTTCTTCTCTACTATTCTAAACTTCTCTCTCTCCTACTCATATTTCCACCATCTCTCTTTCTGAACTTAAGGGCTAGCCCCTCTATTTCCTATCCTCAATATCAATACTCTACAATCTACATATATTACTTTTGTATGGCTACTTTGTAGGTGCCATAGACCAGCTTTTCGTCGTCGTTTTCCTCACATTCGACCGAAAAATTGATGGGACATGAAGAAAGATATGAAGATCAAGGTCGTTATTGATAGGAACTCAACAATTAAAATTTCTATTCGTTCCATGTAGGTGAGTTTGAACAGTTCGTTTTTTATTTTGCATGTGAAAATACCAACTTTTTCTTTCAGATTTTGATCTTTATGTGTTTGGGAACCTCAATTGCTGTCGAAAATGCGAACTTATGAAATTATGATATTGATTTTTATACATCTGGAGATCCTAAATTTAACTTCTTTCATTTAATTTTCCGAAGCTTTGATTTCTAGCTTAAATATGACAACGAAGAAAATAAAAGTGTAGTATAGGAATATAGAATGTTTAATTACGGAATATAAAAGTAGCAAAATTCAGAATGTTCAATAGTTATGTAATCTTACTTTCAAATTTTTTTTGTTTTTTTTGTTTTGATTTTAATGCATTAATTTTTCTATTTGTTTCCTAATTTCAAAAAAAAAAAGCTTTGCAAATGGGTTATAATTAATAAATACCTCTTTAATGGTTTCTGTAAGTGTTTTTGAGTGGCGATATGTTTGAGTATATTCGGTTGTTTACTTTCTTCTTCTTTTGTCCTGTATAATATATACACAAAAATGACTATCAATCATATGATTTATTTGTTGTAAAGTATATAGCAAATCTTATAACAAACAGAAAAAATTACTATCCATCATTTGGACTTTACATTATCAAAAATATGTAAATCTATATTATAATTTAATATTACAAACAAATACCGGATGTATGTGTTTTGTGTTGTTCTTGGTAAATTCATACCAAACAAACAATATCAGATTAGTTGGGGAAGAGTTACATGTGCCAAAAAATTAAATAAATGAAATTACCTGATTATTTTTCACAAAGAGTTTCTTTAATCAATGTCTCTTGGCTCTCTTATATGCAGAGGTAAAAGTAGAGCAACAAAATTGTGGAAGAGAAAGAAGATCATGGAATAGAGAGGAGAAGAAAGTATTATTATCGTGTTTTGTTGGTTTTTTTTCTTTTTACAATGAATTATGGAACAAAGAGGAAGAAGAATATGAAGCCTTTAACTACATAATGAGTCATAGTAGTATTTTTGTTTTATTTTTTTATTTCATTTTTAGTGTCTCTCTCATCTTCCCAGTAATCAGTATAGAGTTAAAGGGTAAAATTGGAAACCTCATTTTTGGTGTCCCCCTCCTCTTCCCTTATAGTATAGAGATAATGCATATTGACAGTTAATTATGAAATTTTCCCACTAAATAAGAGTTTGTATTTTTCAAATATACAGTTTTGATATGGGAGAAGTTACTGATTTGAAGATCTACGGTTCTCTATTGATTTTTTTTGTTTTTCCTATTTTTTCCCTCTCTTATTTTTTGGATGTAATTTATTTAATTTGTTGGGGGTAGAATAGGATTTCAATATTTTGGTGTCCCCCTATAGTTCCCATATAGAATAGAGATTCTTACCTTTGTAATCTCCATTCTTCACGTTCCTAAACATTCTTTTGAATTTTCGGACCATGAGACCAGATTCTTCTTCATTAATTTCTGAGTCTTCACTTTCATCAGCTTTTAAGGCAATTGATTTTTGCTTGGACATGTCTCCATTCTCATTGTCCAATTGCAGCTCATGAGTCATAAGGGAACCAGCAAGTTGTTCCAGATTGAACTTCGTAAAGTCCTTAGTTTCCTGTAAGGCAGTTACCTTAGCCATCCATCGAGCCCTAGGAAGACTCCTTAGGACCTTTCGTACCTGTTCCTCAGATGTAATAACTTTTCCAAGAGATGTTAGCTCATTAATAATATTAGTAAAGCGTGTAAACATGTCTTGGATAGACTCTTTTGATTTCATTTGAAAAAGTTCATATTGGTTCATCAAAAGATCTATTTTTGATCTCTTAACTTCACTCGTACCTTCATGAGTGACTTCAAGAAGATCCCAAATTTATTTTGCGGTTTTGCATCCCATGACACGATTGTGTTCATGAGGTCCAAGACCACAATGAAGCAGTTTTATAGCAAGAGCATTAATTTCCATCTTTTCGAAATCTGCTTTATCAAAATCAGATATAGATTTAGGAATTACCTCATTCTTGTCATTAGTAGTAGTGACTTCAAAATCACCTACCACTATGACTCTCCATACCTGGTAATTGTCGGCTTTGATAAAGATCTCCATTCTGTTCTTCCAGTAGGTGAAGAACTTACCGTTGAACATTGGTGGCCTCTGCGTAGAGTACCCTTCTTCCAGTTTCTCTCTAGTATTCATATTTTTCAAGATCTTGAACTCAACACGGTTTCTTGATTTTTAGAGTTCCCGCTCTGATACCAATTGTTGTATAATATGAGCACTATAAGAGGGGGTGAATTATAATGAGAGAATAAGCTATAATTTTTGCGGAATTAAAAGTAAACTTGGAAGCAAACAATGGGAACACGAGAGATTTAGCGAGGAAAAACTTCCTAGGCCTAGTAGGAAGAAACAACCTCGACCACAAGGGATTTTAAAACAACTTTCCACTATAATAGGCCAAAACAACTCTGATCACAACCTATTACTTTTCTCTCGATTCTCAACTTAAGTCACTCACACTAGTACAGAAAAGGCAATTTGCGTCGGATGTGAGGCGCCTATTTGCGTCGGACTATGGTGCGACGCCAAAGCCCTCGACGCAAATGACTCAGAAACGATCTGCGTCGTATACGGAAACGACGCAAATGGTTCAGCTATTTGCGTCGCACCTTTATACGGTACGACGCAAGTGTTCTCCCTTGCCCAACATAGAGCGGTATTGTGCGTCGCACATTACCTAAGGTGTGACGCAGATAAGTGATTTGCGTCGCACCTTGGGCTACGTGCGACGCAAATTTCAATTTTTTAAAAAAAAAAAATTTTTTTTTTTGGTTAAAAAAATTGATTTTATGAACAGAATGAGGCACTGTGCAAACGCAATCGTAGATTTGTAATAATAAATTACAGAAAATAAAGAAAAAGAGATAAATTACACTCAACAACAATATTGTTTTGATTCTGCACATAGTTTATTACTGTGACTATCAAAAAATGTATTACAAACTAATTAGAGAAAAATAAACCTAAAAAAAAATCAGAAGAGAAAATTTAAAAGAAAATCTAAATCTGAAAACGAAATTAAAAAAATAATCAGATCTAACATAAAAAAACGAAATTAAAAAAATGAACCAAAAAAAACAAGCGAGGAATTACAAACAATGAAGATATTAAACGTCGATTCGATGCTGAAGATGCTGATTCTGCAAACAGTGGGAGAAATTAAACGGCGATTCGATGCTGAAGATGCTGAGAGTTGATGATTCGCTGCTTGTCGGGTCGCCGGAATCACAAACAATGAAGATATTATTCAAACATAAACAAAAGTGAAAATAACAATAATTTAGTGAAGGAAAATAACTAAAAATTACCTGGGACAAGAAGAAGAAGATTTGAGTGTGACAGGAATTTAATGAAGATCTTCGATGCATCAACTCTCAGCATCTTCAGCATCGAACAAATTAACTGATTATTACGATGATGAAGGGTTTTCGATTCAATATTGTTTTTTTCCAATTTTTCTTCTTTTGAGTTGAGTTTATCTCGTTCGTTGGAAGAAAAAGAATGAAGGGTTAAATTTGAATTTTTGGGGGAGAGAGAAGGAAGGATGAATGTTGTTGGAAGACAAATGCAGAGAGGTGCAACACGTTAAGTTTCTGATAGCAATGATTTCATCGAAGTACCTTCAAAGTGGCTTCAATCTGCTAATCTTCCGCAGGTTTAATAACAATAATCAATAACGACACATGAAGACGAAGACGGAGGAGAATTACAATTGAGTGAGGGAGAGGGAGAGGGAGAGAGGAGGGGGAGAGATGAGAGAGAGAGGAGGGAGGGAGAGAGAGATGAAACGGCTGGAGAAGGACGGAGGAGAATTACTAGTTAGGTTAAGTGAGGGAGAGGGTCAGGGACGCGTTTTTAGGGTTTGGGCCCAATGTGCGTCGGATCGTGGACTTGGTGCGACGCACATTTGGCTCAATCCCCCACACTTAGAAGCTCAGTATGCGTCGCACGCGGAGCTAGGTGCGACGCACAAAGGTAATTTGCGTCGCACTTACATACGGTGCGACGCATATTTCTCGTATGCTGATATGAATATTGATGTTTTGCGTCGAGTGCTCTTTGTCATGCGACGCACAAAGATAATTTGCGTCACTTCCGTGTCTGTGCGACGCAAATCCGGGGACGCAAATCATCTTTTTTCTACTAGTGTCAACTCAAGTTCCCAACGACAGTTCCCACAACTGACGTTCCTCTCAAACTTCACTCGAAGTTCCTTTCTCTTTCTCTTTCTCTTGCTTGCCTCAAAGCTTCTCACACTTACAAGAGTTCACTCAAACCCTTTTCTCAAAAATACACTTTGTAAAACAATGGAAGAATAATAAACTCGATTAATGTAAGTATGAATTCTCTTAAGGAAAAGGCACTGACTCTTTTAGATAACTAAGACAAATTAGCTAAGTCAGACACACATTCGGTGTGACTAATAAAAGTCAGACACACATTGTTCTAACGAATTAGGCGCCTATTAATAGACAATTAAGACAAGACATGTTCTCCACTAATTAAACCATTATCACATGATCTCAATGATTTTAATTAATTAATTAAATAAATAAATTAAATATTCTATGTCAAGTAAATAACCCACTAATCCACTATTTCACTTCGTAAGAGAAGCAGTAACATATTACGTGGTTTCACAAAACTTGAAGAATAATTAAGCTCATTTAATTAATTAAATACTTGGAGGATAATTAACTAAGCCACTAAATCCACTAACTACAAAAACGTGTAGCAATATCTTTTTAGGCGTGTAGTCCAGTTTTTAGGAAATAAATAAATTTATTTACTTTAGCTAATTTTTAGGAAAAATATCTTTTTAAAATATCTTTGATAAAATCGAAACACAGTTTTATATCTTAAAACCGAAATCATTTAAAAACCGGAAAGATATTATTTTTTGAAAACAAAATCTTTTAAATAAAATATAAAAGATAAAAGATAAAAAGATAAAAAGATAAGATTTGAAAATCGGTTAGATTAAAATCAGAAAATCTTTTTAAAATCTTTTCCTAACAAACTAAACTAAATTCCTAAAATAGTGGATCTTAGTTAAAACAACCCTAAAAACTCTAACTAACATATTGGGCGCATATTTAAGTTAGGCGCACAACTTTAGAGACTCTTAGGTGTTCCTAACTCATTTTTAAGTCTTGTTCCCTAACCTTGTTCCTATAGTACCAAGTTTGTTCCTTTCATGGGAACAGAACCAAGTTCCTTTGAGAATTCACCACGAACTTAATTAAGCTTTTACTCAACCTTAACATGAAGATAATAAATACACCCTAATGTATTCTAATCTTCATTCCATGCTTGATTTTTCATCTCTCGAACATCTTTATTGCGATCTTGATTAATTCTCCGTTTTAATCTTCAACCAAGTATTCTCTTAGCTCGAGAATGAATTAGCTTGCAACAACATAAATAAAATACACTATGTCTTTTGTGGTTAAGTCATCTTCAAAACTCAAGGGTCAACAGAAATCAACCAAAGAAACAAAGAACCAAGGAAGAGGATGTAAGGCGCCGGAAAATTGCCACGCAGCAGAAGCAGTTCAGCGCACGAGTTGACAGTTCAAAGGTTTTGTGATGTTTCTTGTTCAACAAGAAACGTGACTTGAAGAAGAAGAGAAGCTTAGAGAGAGAGATCGAAAATCGGTGAGGAGAGAGAGAATTATGTTGGCCGTGTGTTTTGATGAAGAGGAGAGAGAAAATATTCTTTGTGTGGGGTAAAACAATTGGGTATTGAGGTATTTGTAAGGAGGCTTCCTTTTGGGCTTAGGAAAAGGAGATTGGGCTCAATTAAAATTGATGATGAATAGGATAAATAAATTAGAACTCCTATCATCAATATGACTCCTCTTTCCTAATATACTTAGAACTTAAGTTCCTCAAGTCCAATTAGACTTCTTTTACAAATTAAATTAGTACTTCAAATCTTTTTCAAAGCATGCCTCAATAAAATATTTTTAACTTTATTAAATCCTTAAATAATTTCATTTGACTTTTAAAATAGTCAACCTTTTTAAATAGTCAAATCATTTTAAAACTAAATTATGTTTAAATATAAATATATAAATACTAAAATATATTTATAAAATCTTTTAAAATTATGGGAAATTACACCACCGCAGCGTCGATGCACTGCCCCCTACACGCACCACCACACCATCTCCTGTCGGACACGCGACGCAACCCACGCCTGCTGAACCCACATCGCAACCTAGCCGAGGTCTCCTCCCTCGCTCGCCCCTTCCTCTTCTTCTCTCTCTCTCTCGCCTCACCTTTCCGCTGTTTCACGCCGCAGCCACTCATGCACCGAACCACCGTGCCCGACGAACTCCAATGAACCACCATTGTGCCGTTTCGCGGTCGGAGCCCCACCACACTGCCAACCGATCTCCTTCCTTAGCTCCCCTGTTTTCGTGTCTGTTCAATTGAGCAGAGGTATTCATATCTCTCTAACTTTGTTTATTCCCTTTGTTTTGTTTAAATGTGTTAAGCCCAAACATAGGCCATGTTACTCACTCAACTTGTTGGGCCAACAATCTGATGTTTGGTTTCAATTAAAACTAATCTATAATATTCATCAACATATTAAGTTTAATGGACTAATTAATTAGGTTACATTTTTAATTAGTTATTCTAATCAAGCAATAAGAACTAAACTAATTTAGTTAATTATAACCAATAGTTCACCTTATTTTTGTAATATAAAATTTGTTAGATTTACTTAAGTTTGTATTTAGATTATAAATTTATGATAACTATTTATGATTATATTAGATAAACGTATAATATTACGAATTAACGAGTGACCTTAGCAATAACATCACTTAGTAATAATAAAAGTATTAATAATAACTAAAGGTAAGTTGTTAAAATAAATCGAATATTTATATTTTGTTATGTTATTTCATGGTTAGATTAAACGATATTACAGCCTCCCCCGGCTTTCAAGTTTATTAAGCAGGAATCAAGGTAACATTTAACACCCACGATCCCCTTCGAAATGTTTTTGTGAAATGATGTTTATAATTATGTTAAGGATTTTGTGTTGTGATTCTTATGGATTGTGGGACACTTAAATTGTTTATGAATCGGTTTTCCTATGTTGTGAGCTTATGAGTTATTTATGTTGAAGTATGATTCATGAAAGATATAAGGCTTATGCTAACGAATGGTAAATAAACGAAACATGATAAATGAAATTGAAAGAGGTTCTAGCAGTATAATGTTACGCTTATTATCTACTTTATGGTTGTGCACGTACCTTCGCACCCGCCGTACACCCGAAAAGGGAGTCCGGCTCCTTGAGGAGTACCGCATGTTATGTTACTACTCTATTTTGGTGTGGGCGGTGTATCCAACAAGGGAGTTGGGCTCCTTGAGGATCATCGCATGGTGGAAGACGTATCGCATGTCTATAC
Source organism: Beta vulgaris subsp. vulgaris (assembly GCF_026745355.1). Classification (NCBI taxonomy): domain Eukaryota; kingdom Viridiplantae; phylum Streptophyta; class Magnoliopsida; order Caryophyllales; family Amaranthaceae; genus Beta; species Beta vulgaris. The sequence continues at coordinate 33,878,858 of NC_079209.1, forward strand.
TCGCTAGTTACCAAGCTGAAAGATGAAAAGATAATGGGAACTTATGAAGTTTCAAGACACCACTAAAAATTGTTCACCTTGTTATTATTTCATTATTGATTTCTAGTGTGTTTTACTATATTCTCTTCTTCCTGTTTGAAAATAAAGTGAATTGAAACAAATTTACGTTGTTAGGGTTGTATGTTACTGAGCTTCGGCTCACGATGTTACTTTTTGGTTTTAGGTACTGATGAAGGTGACGGGATGGTGTGGAAGTGAGGTTGGTCAACTACTTTACAATATGAAAAACTATATTGGTTGTAATCTAAATTTATGATCACTAGAACATGAACTTAGTCCAACTACGTAATTATCTATGCTTAGCTATTTATATTTATATAATTAAGATGCTTATTAGTTCTAATGATTATAATATGTTCAGTGTCATGAACGAATGTTTGCCTTGTATTTTCTCGAACGGAAAATGCAGCAGTAGCGTACTGACCATCTAAGTTCCAATGCTAATGATGGATTAAATAACGTAAAAATGATGATTAGAGGTCGGGGCATTACTGGTCGGTTCACATGATATGAGGGAAAACAAGGCCGGTTCACCTTATATGAAGGTGAAGGCAAATGTTTCATGTGCAAAGAACCCACTTATTCTCGATCCAGAGGTGGAATAAAATAATTGAGAAGTAAGGTATTTATAAGGCTCCTCCTTTTTGGGCTTAGGAAAAGAGATAAAATTCTAGTGAAAATTGATGATTAATAAGATAATCAACTTAGGACTTTAATCATCAATAAGACTCTTTTCCTTTTTATCCTTTTAGGATTTTCGATTCCATTAAACTTCTTTTTCAATATACTTTAATATTTAAAACTTTTATTAAAACATGCTTAATTAAAATATTTTCAATTTTAATAAGCCATGAAAAATAATTTCATTTGACTTTTAAAATAGTCAACCTTTTTAAATAGTCAAATCATTTTCCAAACTCATTTGAGTTTAAATATACTATATAAATACTTTAAATATATTTATAAAATCCTTTAAAATTATGGGGGATTACAATCAAGTACTGAAGGGTTGCGGTTTGTTTAAAAACTATAGCCCTTCTTTTTTGCTGAAGGGCTACTGGCCAAAAATGCAACCCTTAGGGTTATTTTGATCACAACCCCTGCATATTTTTTCGCTAGTTTCATCAATCATAACCACTAATAGTTCCATATCATGATTCTAGGTTCCAATAAAATAATTCATAGCTTAGCATGATACTAACGTATCTAATTGAACTAGTATGCGTATGTATCTTGTAACAGAGAATCTTCGCTGACTACTTAAAACGTTATGCTTATGAAATTGGGACCTAATCGAATAATAAAAGTATTTCAGTGTTAAGTCCTTGATATTACTAAAATTAAAATCAACTTATCTAACTATGTAAAACATGGTGTTTTGAAATATAAAAATAACCAATCTTGTCATTTAAACTTTCTTTTTATAAACTTTATTGGAACTAACATATTTAAAAACTAATTAATATGTTTACGAATCTGATTTCTTCTAACTTATATTATACTTGTTCATAACAAGAAAAACCTAAACTAGTATATGTAAGTATTATAAAATCAAAATTAAGAAATAATATTATCATAAAAACTACTAATACACTTGTAAATCTAATTTCTTTTAACTTTTATTATACGTTGTTTACAACAACAAAACTTAGACAATTAGATTTGAGAAATAAAATCATCATAAGAACTAAAATATAATTATAAATCTGATGCTTTTACTTATTTTATACTTTATTTATAATCACAAAACTTAATCAAAGATACATAAGAATAACAAAATCAGATTTTACAATTAATTTAAATAGGAAAGAAGACATTTTTTTATAGTATACCGGAGTGCTTATTGTCTCTGGCGACAGCCACCGCGCCGCTCGACTTGGCGAACTCCGGCAACAACCACCCCGCGTGCGACCTGCGAACTCCAACAGCAACCACCGCGCGACTCGTGAACCTCGACTGGATGTGCAGCACCACCGCGCGACTCGCAAACCTCGACTGGACGTGTAGCACCGCCCACGCGAACTCCGCCTTTTGTCACCGTACAAACCACAACCTCATGCAGACGAACTCCGACCGACGAACTCCGGAAGACGTGAAGAGGAAGGCTTTATTTGATAGGGAACGGTTTGGATGGAAAAGAAATGAACGAAAAGGTAAAGACAAACTTTCTCAGATTTGGTAAAAGAAAATAATAGGGGTTTGATTGGAATGGAGAGGAAGTGGAAGGAAAAGAATACTCTTAAATTCTTGTATTCCATTCCTCCCAAAATGAGGAATTTGACAGGAAAGAAATCAAATTACTATTTCTTATTTTATTTATTTGAAAAACAGAACACAATCGAATTATAGTATAATCAGATACAAAAAGTAGGTTATATAGTTAAATTGTAAATGTAGACTTATCCAAACTATATTTTTCTATAAATAATATTCTATAATTTCAACTTTATTCTTTATATTTTCTTATTTATAAGACTAACTCCCAAAAATATGGAGTTTTATCACGTATCCAGATCCCAGGATTCGAACCCGGACCCGTAATCCGTTCTTTTTTATACAAAATAAAGCTAGCAGTGGGCTACTGGCCTCAACTAAACGAAATATATGGCGATGGTATGGCGTCAAACCTTGCCAGAATGTCAAATAATCAACTTCATGAAACCATGTGTCAAATGAAGGCAATTATAATTCTGTCTTGTTCCAGAAATCCGTTATAATTTTTTCACCCATTCATTGAAGGCAATTATAATTCTGTCTTCCAAAAATTTCCAGTTCCTTCACCCATTCATTATTCTTCTTTGCCGGAATGTTGTAGATTTTTATGAAATGCTTGTGCTTTTTGTTATTTAATAGATAGGGTTTAAAGAGCATATAATTTTTTTGGCAACCGAAAAACGTACAAGCAATGAAAAACAACGTGAAACAAACAATAAAAAGAACTCAACCAACACCAGTGCGGTTCTTCCTACACCATTGAGCCAGGTGGTGGGCCTGCATAACCTGAGTCCTAGAGACCTTTAGCAGCTTACAGGATGTGAAGTAGCGACCCAGCGATCGAATCCGTTGAATAGTCCATTTAAGAGTGATATCCCTAGTATGGTCCGCTTGAAGAAGATGAACAAGCACGGACGAATCAGTTAGAATTGTAATGTTGAGTAAGCCCACATTCTTCGCCCATATTAAGGATCGTAGACAAGCCGTTGCTTCCGTAGCCAGAGCTGAGAGTGCAAAGCAAAATCGGCCTATTTGCACGTTACCAAACGTCGGATCAGAATTGGTCGCCCAAGCCACCCCTCCTGCATTCGTATGACTATCCCAGGAGCCATCAATTTGTATTGATAGGGTCCTTATTGTAGTAGTCTGCTGCCCCAATTGAACACTGGTGAAACCAGGCGGGTTAGTAGGATCACGGGGGTTCCGAGAAGGATTATGAGTGGGCGCGACAAAAATGTTGTGCTGCTTATCACTTTCTTGGAGTTGAACAGTAATCACAGGGATTGTTGGTCGACGATTCCGAAAAACCTGATCATTACGAACTCTCCAGATTGACCAAAGAGCACCCACAAAGCTCGGAAGCCTAGAATGCTGCCTGTCCTCCTTATTGAAGTATATCGTCCAAAAACTGAGCCATTCATGAAAAGGCAAGTTATGACCTGTATTTACTTGACTTCCCAGGCCCACCATGTCCCAAATTTCAGTGGCCAATGGGCACCAGCGAAATAAGTGCTGGGTATCTTCGATATCGTGCAAACAAATTGGGCAAGCACTTGAATGTCCAATCTGACGATTATACAAGTTGTGGTTTGTGGCTAAACCATTGTGCCACAGCTTCCAAAGAAAAAGTTTCCATTTCTGCATGATGCGCAATCCCCAAAGAATACAAAAAAATCTTGTATCCATTGAAGATGTCATACCCCTGATTTCAGTTTGCTGTTGGAGTAGCATTGCATACCCCGATTTAGTGGTAAAGTCCCCCGATTGAGAAAAAGGCCAATACTCCTCATCCCTTTGATCCCTGGTCTCTGGTAATTCCAATGCTTGAATTTGACGCACACAATGAGGCTCAAATAGATGGTTGAGCTTCCTAATATCCCATTCCTGCTGATTAGGGAGCATCAGACCACTTACCTTTAAATTATGAGCTTCAGATAACGGGGTGCTATCGCGAAAAATGGGACGAGATCCATTCATCCATAGATGAGTAGTAACCCCCAGCCTAGTTCCATCTCCTACCTTCCATTTTAAATGGTGGGAAAGTAAATTACTGGCTAAATGAATACATTTTCGACCCCAAGAGGCCCGAGACAGGCTACGTTGAGAAGAAAAAACCAAGGAACTCGATCCCTGGTAGACCTGTGAAAGAAGCAATTGTGGGTACTGCTTGATGCGCCAAGCCTTTTTCATTAGTAGCGCCTTGTTAAAAATACCAATATTTCGAATTCCAAGTCCCCCTTGACCGCGAGGCCGTTGGATGAGATCGTGATTCTTCCAGTGCACACCTTTACCATGCGCATCTTTCCAGAAAAACATAGCTAACATACTATCAATTTTGTTGGATATTGTAGCAGGGATTTGAAATATGCCTAGTTGGTTCATGATAGCCCCAACAAGGATGGAGTTGATGATGATAATCTTCGCCGATTGTGATAAGTGGAAGTGGTTCCAGCTCGAGATTCGCTTCGAGATCTTGTCAAGCAGAGGTGTAAACTGTTGGACTTTGGTAGACTGGAAATCGATCGGGACCCCAAGGTAATCACCAATGGATGAATGAGAATCCATTCGCAAGAGAGCTTTGTAAGCACTCTGACTTTCCGGCGGAGTATTAGGACTGAACTTGACGAAAGATTTTTGTAAATTAAAAATCTGCCCCGATATTGTACAGAACCTGTTTATGACGGACATGATTTTCCCGACAAGAGTCCTGCGAAGCTCTGAAAAAGAACATGGAGTCATCCGCAAAGAAAAGATGAGAGATCGTAGGACCCTGGTTTCGAATACGTATTCCTTGGAACTTGCGGATATCCACAGCCAGACTAGTCATACGAGATAGGATGTCCATACAGAACAAGAAGAGATATGGCGAAAGAGGGTCGCCCTGACGCAAGCCACAGGTAGGAATAAAAGGAGCAGTGGTCTGACCATTAACCAGAACTCTATATGAGACGGTTGATATACATTCCCATATCATGTTCACCCAATGCTCTGGGAATCCATACGCACGAAGCACCCGTGAAAGAAATACCCAGCTGACCCTATCATATGCCTTACTCATATCCAGTTTGAGCGCAGCAAGTTGTTTGGGACCTCGGCGTTGTTTGTTTATAATATGGGTGAGTTCATGAGCAACCAGGATGTTATCATCCATATGTCGGCCCGGAACAAAAGCATTCTGATAGTCAGCAATTAATAATGGGAGCAATGGTTTTAAACGAGTAACCATACACTTAGAAATGCATTTGTAAATCACATTGCAAAGGCTTATTGGTCGTAAGTGATTTACCTCCACCGACGGGTTAACCTTCGGAATTAAAATAATCAGAGTTTGGTTCCATTCTTTTAAGAGATGTCCCGTTGCAAAAAATCTTTGTACTACTGCCGTTAAAATTCCCCCCACCGTTGACCAATAATATTTGAAAAATTCGACATTGTAGCCATCTAAACCTGGCGATTTACCTTCAGGTAGAGAGAAGAGGGCAAGTTGAACTTCCTCAGCAGAAAGAGGTTGAAGCAAGGAGTTATAATCCACCATCGGAATCACTGGAAGATCCAGCTCTCGCAAGACTAGATCAATGTCCTGCTCCACAGACATTTGGGCATCTGGACCTCCACCATTGGAAGTTAAAATAGCCTTAAAATGGCGCTGGATAAGAGATTCCAAGTCCGCCTGTTGCGAAACCCAAGTACCATCTTCAGCTTTTAACATGTGAATGTAGTTTTGCTGTCGTTTCTGGCTAAGACGCCTAAATAATAGCTTCGTAGGCAAATCCCCTTCCTGGATAAATTTCTCCTTCATTCGTTGACGCCAATACGAGTATCTAACCGATAGTTCCTCAACTATAGGTCGTTGTCGTTGGAAGAAGACTCGCCCTTGTTCACAAGTCAGCACTTGATTTCCATAGTGCTGTAGGTGGTCAATGATTTGCTTCCAATTTATACCCCAGAACAGTTTTTTGTCGAGACACCAATTCTTGAGTCTACTACGTAGAATATGAAGCCTACGAGCCATAACATATGCGGGGGAACCCACAATATATAATCTCCAAACGTTAGCAACTAACAATTTTACCTCGGTATATTGAAGACTCCAATTTTCGATTTGGTAGGGACCTTTCTCGACGAAGTGTCAAGCTGAGTATTTAGTAAAATCGGTCCATGGTCAGATATAGTGATAGGCAGATTATGAATATATGCGTGAGGGAACTCACTCAACCATTCCTCCGAGGCATACCCACGATCTAATCTCTCCATGATAAGGCCCTTATTCTCCCTGTTATTCGACCACGTGAAACGAGCATATATTATAGGGAGGTAAACATGCAGTGTGTAACACTAAAGATGAAATGAATTTCCCGTCAAAAAAAAAATGAAATGAATTTGTTGTATTATTTAGTTTTATTGTTTTTTATTAGCTTAAGGGTCTGCTCGACAAAAGTAGCTGTTGGGTAGTTGTTGGCGGTTGGAGTAGATTTTAGCTGTTCGGGTAGCTGTTAGCTGTCGGGTAGTAGATGTTAGCTCTTAACTGTGAAAGTAGCTGTTTACAATATAAGTGCTAGGTAAAAGTAGCTGTTATGCTTATATATGATAAAAATAATATATTTTTTAATTATAATATTAATTATAAATATATGATTAATTACTATATTATTCATACTAGGATGATAGTGTCCTCATTAGACACCAAGCCATCTACGTATCTAGCAGACATATTAGTATACTAATCAACATTGAAAAATATAAGCAGAATGAAAACAAGAGAGTTAGTTGATAAAAAAATTATCTTTGATAAAAATGAGAAAGTGGGATTTTTTTTTTCTGTTAATCCCAAATTTTTATCCTTAAAAAGTGAAAATTTTTTCCTTTGAAAAAAAAAATGTAGAACGCTGCTTACAGAAACTGAACGCTATAAAATATAACGTTTGGGAGAAACTATCCAAAAGCTATTTGAAACTCCAACAGCAACTCCAACCTTTACAATGCCAAACACTTAATTAGTGTTTTGACTTAGTCAAAATACTAAAAGCTAGTGCAAAAGCTGTTGCCGAACAAGCCCTAAGTTGAAATGAAATTGTATTATATAGTTTTACTGGTTTTTATTCCCTGGTTAACCATAATAAAATCAAGCTTTTTTCCATTGGAGATCTGAAAAGGCAATATCATATCTTGCTTTGCAAAATATATTAAATGAAAAAAATAGGTAAAAAGTTTAAAATATAGACCGATACAAATCAGACCCGTATCCTCACGACTCGTCGAATATGGATTCAATCCAATCAGACTCGTTGGACCCGATTCGAATCTGGATCCATATCTTAAAATAGATATAGATCTGGATCCATATTAATCTAGTCCAGATTCGACTCATTATCATTCTTAATAAGTGGTAAACTTGTCTATAGATTTGGAGATAATGATTGTTTTTGCTAATTTTGTAATAAGTATTAAGAGTTATTCTGCACCTGCATCAAATTACCCATTCTATTGATACATTAGGTCTTTGTACATTTTCAACAATGAAATAACATCTCCTAATATATATACTTCCTCTATTTTGAAATAAGTGAAATACTTCTGTCTTTTGTGTGAGCTTTTTGAGAAAAACATCACTTATTTGAGCAAGAGAAGCATATATATTTTTTAAAATCAACTACCTAATTTGCTTTAAAATATGCTTTCTCTATTTAGAATAGTTGCACCCATTGCATAATATTAACTATTCACATGTTATTTTAATTGTCTTTGGTGATTTATATTTTAGAAAAAATATAATTATGTGAAATCTTGTCAGATGCATCTCAACATATATTTTTCTGATATCAACTTTATAATTTTTTCTTATAAATAATCAAAGATATTAATGGTTGAAAACATATATTGACAAGCATGAGAACATGAAATGATGCAACTATTTCCAAATAAGGAAACATATATTAGACTACTTTGTTCGATTGAAACCAACTACTATATTTGCCTAAAAACATGAATATAGATTTAATAAATAATGCATATTGGGCCGACTCCCGTCATCTACCACGCAAAGTAATTTGAATTGATAATCAGATACTTTAACCGAACATCAATTAAATTACAAGAACATAATTTCATCTTAGGCTCTCACTGCATATACAACAATTTAGCGGATAGGCTTCCCTTCATTTTTATCAGGGCGAAAGGAGGGTGAAATCTTCAGCCGGAGGACACATCCCTTTACAAAGAAAAGTAATGCTTCGGTTTTCAGGTAAGACATAGTGGTGAAACTTTAGCACTTTACAGACAAAACACAAAAATTAGTGTTCCACTATTGCAAAAATAAGACAAGAAAACAAGGCCGTGAGAAATATGCAAAGATTGAGCTCAGTAAGTTTCTCACATACTTCAAAAAGCCTTCATGCCTCATTAGAATTGTTAAGATCACCTCTGTTAGCATACAACTTTAGGACTTGAATATGTTCCAAACACATGATCCCATAAGGAGGAGGTGATTCCAAAGCCCTTCTCTTGAACACGAAAGTGATGATTCAAGTGGTATCTCTGCAGTAACACAAGTTTTAGAATACAATTGTGCAGAGTTCGTTATAGCAAAGACATCCATTTTTTCAAAATATATTGTTACCTTAAGGTTTTTGGGAACTCCTGTGCTTGGCTGTCCGTGGTGCAAATAATAATGAGTCGTATCGTACATCACGTATCCCAACAGCAGACCACCGAAAAAAGCAGGCGCAACAGATGGAGCAGATAATAGCCTTACCACAGTCCAGATCTGGAAATCAAATTGAAGGATGGATCACTTTAACAGAAGTAGACAAATACTGCCTGTGTCCCTTTCTACCCGTTCACAATTTCACTCTTTTACAAACATTGACCATTAATAGTTAAAAGAAAAAGGTTCGTGATAGGAAATTTTTCTATGGGTCAGTGGATCTATGGCTGCATACATCTAGACTCTCACAAACGATGTCACTGGTGGTTACGACTTACGATTTATATTGGTTCTTGCTGTTGTCCTTCGAAAAATGAAAGATCACTGTAAAAAGTCGGCAGTAAAAATATTACTGGTGAGTGGTGATATACTAACTCTATTTTTTTGATGGATGCAACATTTGATTTTTATTAATCAACCCACCAAAAAGCAAATGTTGCATCTAAAAGAAAACAAAGTATAATTTTAGTCTCTTATGGTTCTTCATTTTCTTATTCATATTTCAGGTATAAGATAGCGAAGGCCCAAAACTGATGATAACAGAAAGAAACATAGTGAGCTAGGATCATTTCAGGAAAACACAAAAATATGGGCCACTTTTCCCAGCCAAATTGCATTTTCATGCCCGTCATGATGAAGATGCTCTTCGTTCTGATGTCAAGCACATTGAGGTAAATGGAAAAGACCCACACATCATATACAATCATATTAATAGCCTATGTTAAAGTTTCATCTACCTATTCTCCTTCTGTAGTAACATCCTCACCTGTATATAACACTCAACATTCTGGGCAAGGTTAATACACGTGGCCAAGTGGTAAAATCTGTTTAATGAAAAAGATCTTGCTGCGTAAAATCATCCTTTTTTAATACAATCACCCCTCTTATATTTTTAAATAGGTGGCGGACTCTTGGATTAATTACATGTTAGTAATATCTAGCATTAGACAACAGGCCATAAGATGAGAAAGTCACTTCCTTTCTCATTACGGGTCACTCCCGTAATCCCCAACTTATTCATACATGTTACCCTATGTTCTTGAGAAAGATATCCTCATCTTACCATACAAATTCGTTTCACATATCATATATTCAAAATCGAACAAACATTGACAAAAAGCTAACAGGAAAATAGACATACTGGTACGCAAAGAATTGCTGTTGCAGCTGGAGGAAAGACAAGCCGCAGAGCATCCATGGGGTGTTTGTGATGGCAACCATGAAGAAGATAATGAAATGTATTTCCCCTGCAATAGGTTGTCAAATTATAAAACTTCAACTCTTTGTTTTGTCTGTGTCAAATACTTCACACTCTTACAAGAATATGGAATTTAAACTGGACACTTTAAACCTTCATCCATGCACGTCAATTATCTTGAACTGAATACTTTTAGAGGGTGAATGCCAAAGAAAAATATTTCATACTCATGCGCCCTCCATTCCCTTTTGTTTGCTGCATGCCCCCAAAAGATTGCCCCATTACTAAAGATGACCATGGGGACCACCAGTGTACTCTCACAATCACTATATTTGATCCCACTGTCTTTCATCAGCTCCAAACAACCAAAATTTAAAAAGGAATTCAAATCTCAATAGGAAAACAAACGAGGAAGGGATAATACAAATGGGCCTAAGATCTAGATTCTAACAAATGAGGAAGGGATTGAAAATTTGTTCGGATTAGATTCGGATTGAAATTTTTTAAAAGATTGGATTTTCGGATCGGATTGGATGGAGGGTAATTGGATCCAAAAATCTGATATAACTGAATAGTTATATGCATTATATTATGTATCTGAATTGGGCTAAGTGCTTAAATGATTTTTTTTTCTAAAAAAGCTTAATCCATAGTCTAGTAGGCGTAGCACTTCAAACCTTTCCCTAAAACCCTAAAAACACTTAATTCCTCATTCCTAAATCTACTAGGCTGCTATTGTGCTTAATTTATTTCATCGCGAAACTAGAGTTTTTGAAATCGAATTTTCGGATCGGATCCAATCTAGAGTGTGAAAATTCGAATTGGATTGGATTGGATTCAAACTCTACTTGGTTTGGATTCGGATTGGAAAACTAAAATCCAAATTTTGTTCGGATCGGATTGCATTAGGCTCTAATCCAAACCGTACACCGAACTTTCACTCCTTTACATATCAAGAAAAAGGAACTAAAATAGAGAATAAAGTAAAAAGTAGGAAAAGAGGTGGCAGAATCTTGTTTTTTATATCTCCTCTCCCTTTCTCCTCTTCGGTTCCGACCTTCATTACATATCTTTTCTCTCTCCTCTTCCTTATCATTCTTTCTCTCTTTCTTGATTTATTTTCTCTCTCCTCTCCATCTTCCCCCTTCCCTCTTATGTTTCTTTTACGCTCTAGTCTTCTATCTCTCTATTTCCTCTCCATCCTGCATGTCTTCGGCTACAAAGATGGTGAGTCACAAGTCTTAACAAAACGAGTCTTAACCTACCGCGATTTTGGAACCTGGCCTCTAACGGAAAATGCAGCGTCCAGTCCAGATCCCGTGACGACAGGTACAGAGGGGTCAGTTGCCGAGTATGAGCTTCTCAACATAACCTAACAATAATTTAAAGCATTGTGTAGAAAGAAGCAAGCCCATACTGTACCAATTGGAATATGCGTGAGAAATGGAAGGTGAGAAAGATATTTGAATTACAAGGGGATACCTCGGACTTAGCAAATGAAACTCGCTGGGAAATACATTTTGCTAAGATTCTATGCCATAATGGAAAGTAGACTAAAAAAATATAGCATGCCACTTAAGAACTCGATTACATATTAGAGGACAACATTGATTCTTAATACCAAACCATTTTTTTAGTTTCATCGGTTTAGGAATCTTCACTTGTGTAAAAAAAAAAACTTGAAGCCAACCATAGGAAGAATCGAAATAGTGAAGTCTGCCACGCTTTTATGTGCAAATCGCAAAGAATATTAAGGGAAGGCCTAGAAAGAGGGAAGAGAGAGAGAGAGAGAGAGAGAGAGAGAGAGAGAGAGAGATCTAACCAGTAACTTTGTGTTTTCATGTGAAAAAGAAATCTGTGCAAACTATACTCCAGCAGTGACCATGTAAAGATACCAGACACTAGTGTGGTTGCTGCTTCAGCGGGGGTAAGGCTCCTCTGCATAGACACGAAAACAAGCCAGCAAACTACTGGTAGCCACACCAGCGGAATCACCCACCACCTAGTGCGAGTTAGAGTCTATTCCACATTGAAAACATTGAGGTAAGAACTCATGCATTCACTTTGCTGCAATAAAGGAGATTACTCAATGCTAAAGCTACTGTATCTTAAACTCAAGATTATAACTGAACAAGCAAAATAACTACTTACAATTGAGAGTTACAATGAAATGCAACTACCTTGTTTATGACAACTATATAGCTAGTCGACATATTGGTTCAGCAATTGCATAACTTTGCATAATACGTCCAATAAGTTCAATTGAATTTTTTAACTGGTCATCCATGTTCAGAATCACTGTCTTGACATCATAGATTTATAATAGGAGGCATCATTTCCACATCAACCAGGAAAGTGATATATATAATGGATACCACATAGGAGGTCAAGATGTACAGCACACCCTTGGCTCACTAACCCAAAAAGAGAAAGGTAGTGGTTACTAGTTGACTTGCATTGTAAGGCTTGATAACTGGGTTTACTTTCTTTTTCATGAAAATGATTCCATCATCTTTTTGAGAAAGAAATTCATCAAACTAAATTTGCCACCTCAAACGCTCTTTTGATGTTCTTGAATTTAACTACTTTTACTTGATTGATTCCAAAATGAGTTTATCATCAACATATAGGAAAAGTATATCATTCCTCCATCCAAACCAATGATAGTAATAAAGAGGTTTTACCGGCTCCACTTCATGAAGAACAAATAATGAGGCAAAGCACCAGCAAGGGAAAATTGTGTATATATAGTTGTGATTAATTGAATGACATCGTCAAAATGCACTGAAATAGTCAAGTGGGTGCTTAGTTGTTACACAAGACAAGTGACGTGAATCAAGTATCTTTAGATTTATTTCTTACAACCAAATCTGATTTTAATTTACTCATAAAGTATCGCATATTGGCTTTTGTTTAATTTTAGGGGTGAATTGGGCCTCCAAGTTGTTTTATTGAGTGTCACACAATTGGCAGATCGCTCTAAATGCGGCATGAATTAGGGAACGAAAGTCACTACAACTAGGTGAACTCAGTTTGTCAAGTGAATATAGTTCAATTTTGGCTAGTAGTACACTTTAATTTATGTACCTCCTCTAATTTTTTTTACATGTTACACTTTGACATTTTACACTATTCACAAATTTCACTTTGACCATCGTTTGTGATTTATACGCGAATAAAAATATAGTCTCGTGGGATCTTGTTAGATTTGCCTTAATATGTATTTTTTATAATTTTTACAAATACAAAATTAGAGATACATGTCATCAAAGTTTTGCATTAGCATGCGTGAAAAGTGAGAGTGTAACATGTAAAGAAAAAAAGGAGGAATTATGTAGATATGAACAATCTTTAGCCTTAAATCTTAAAAAAATATAGTCAAATATTATCATATTAGTGATAAACTGAAAATTTAGTATAGTAAATATAACTGCTTTAGAGCATGTACAATGGGTGGGTGAGCTTTTGTTGGTCTTTGTATTTTTTCCACGCCTCATATCCCACTAACTTCCCACCAACTCATTTTTTTTCTCACAAAAGGTGGGTTAGTCCTACTTGGCTTTTCTATTTCTCTTTCTTACTTTTCATGTACTATCTTTCCGATCCAAAATGTTTTTATTCCTATATAGAGTAGATAATTTGTATTCATGTTTTAATTAGTGGTATATTAATCATTTTATATACATTATAATAATTTTGGGTAGGAGAAAATGATTAGGAAGAAAACTAGGTTGGGAAAAAATATGGTAAAATATATCAGCTTATTTTTTTATTTACTTGAAAACAAAAAAACAATCTTGTACAGAACAAAAAAAAAACAGCAACAAAGCAATATTGTACACATGGCATCACACCATTCGTTGTTATGCACGCCATGATAGTAGCATTTCAGACCAACCAACTCCAAGGGCCAATTGCCCCAATAGTAAAACCAAGTAAAAGTAGCTTTACTTTTTGCTAGACCAACTAAAACCCACCCATTGCTCATGCTCTTAGAAGGAAGTGCCAAAAAGGAAGAAAAACGGTAAAAGGGAGTTGGTCCCAAGAAGTAGAGTGGAAAGGTCAAAAAAAGGTCCTTTGTTAGTTGTACCCCACTAGTCAATAGTGGTTAATTAAAATAATAATACTTTAATAAACTCTCACCTGCCCACTATGGAAAAAATAAAAAAGCTTCACCTACTCGAGTCAGCCCTATACTGCCCTAAGTTTCTCAATGTTTCTTTTTCTCGTGCAAGACTTACCGACTGAACTTCAATAAAGCGAGGGAGGTTCACTAATTTAGCCATTCTAGCTCATGAAGACATTGATTTGGAACGAGAACAAACTACGAACTAGAATGAGTCGCAGGTATCAAGCAAATTATGTGACACTGGTTTTATTTGAGCCATTCTATTGTTAGAGACTTCATTCCTTTAGGATGCATGGATCCAAGATGTTTATTGGTTCTTACTTGGGCAAAAAGGATGTGTGTTAGTGGGAAACAAGTTTAACTTGGGCGGCAAGCATCTATCCTACACATATGGTTGCAGTTTCCTATGGAAAGTTAATTTCCTAAACTAGTTAGGCAAGTTCCTATGTGAGCCAAAAATGATAGAAGCTGATCATGTTACATATAAGCACTGAAGCTGAAGACTAAACAACCAAGAGCTAATCTAATATGCATGGTCAAACAAGCTAAGTGAACCAACAACAAACAGCCAAAAATTGGTTGCCCGAAAGGGCAACAAAGTAAGCCCTTTGACAATTTAAATTATCACCAATACTATACAAGTTTGATTTACCTCCAGAATGTCGTTTGCAAAAAAACGAGGGCCCTCCTTGCTAACAATTGGCTGGTGAACCCATTCATCATAAGCTTCTCCAAGATGGCCAACCTGCAATGATAGATGTTTCAAGCTAGAATGGAAGTTTAAGTGAACCTAGAAGAAAATGATGGAAATTCAGACTAGCAGAGAGTAACAATGAAGACTAGACAAACATCTGAGAAGAAGCTGGATGGGGAAGCAAGCTTTTAACACAGATACGACAAGATAGCATCAATTTGGAAAGAGGAAAATAAAAACAAAAAGAGACCACGATAAAACATTCAATCAGGAAAACAAATAAAGCGATTACAGCTAGGGGCCACGAATCCAACCACTAAAACTGAGAAAATGAAAATGCATGACTAATAAAACATATGATCATGGTATAGAGCAAAATGTAAATCCAAAATATGATCTAACCTGGGAAACCAGAGGCTTATCTAAATCCACCACAAATTTGCCCACCATTCTTGGCACTAGTTAGCTAACTACACATCAAAAGCATAATAGCAACATCAAGAACCATTCATCAGAAAACCCATCTCTTAGATTTTTAAGAAATTAAAGCACATTACAGAAGTGCAGTAAACATTTCTCTCCCCATATTCCAATAACTGAAAATACGTCTTGTAGTGTCCTTGATACTTCAGCTGCAATAGCAAGAGTGACCTTTGCATAACATCATCCAATTCAAATGTACAATAAAAATGATACCATTGATTGTTCCGTTAGTTCTTAAAGGGAGAAAGGTAAGAAGAGAAAGCATTGCATCAAACCAAGAGCTGGGCTGGCAATCAAGTCACCTTAGAACAGAAGATAAGCCGCAACTCAAGCAACACAAGATTAAGATCTTTCTTGTAGATGTTGTATTAGTTTCCCAATAAATGTTTATGCTTCAAATCAGTGGCAGATCCACTATGGGTACAGCTAGTGAACCCAGTGAATTATCCGTAAAATTGCGGGTTCAATGCAACATAGCTCAATGGTTTAGCTCTGTCTCATCTTAACATCGACACCCAAAAAATAGCGGGTTTGATGCAGCATAGCTCAATGATTTAGATCTGTCTCCTTTTGACATCCACACCCAGAAAATTACGGGTTCGATGCAGGTCCAAGTGAATTCAAATTTTATCTAAAAAAACTCTTCGACCAAAAGTCCAAAATAAAAAATGAAGCCCTAACTATCTACTCTCTAACTCTCTTCTTCTCAAAACCAAAGAATAAGAATGATGACAAATCTCATTGAAACGAAGCAAAGATTTGCATACAGAAATATTTCAATTCATCATAGAGTTCAATTGAATCTAGCTAGCAATGTGTTTAGTGCTTCGCTATCATTTCAGATTGATTGAGCAATAGGAAAATCAACATGACAAATAAAATTCATGAAAATTAAGAAGAAAATGAAAAAAAAAAATAAAGAAATAAACAACCAAAGAAACGAATATGGAAGGCACGAGAAACCTGAAGACAATGCGGAAACCAATTGAGCCTGTTTTGTGGGTTTACAGATGAATATATGGCTTGAGTTCTCTCTCCTCGATGAAAAGATGAGCGCAATATGAGACTTCCCGGGCAATGGAATGCCAGGAGGTAGAGGAGAGAGAAAGTATTATAGAAGTGTTGTGATTGTAAATTTGTAATGCTGAAGAGTGAGATAGAAATATATGTGGCATTATCATTTTCTCCAGAAATTGTTAAGAGGCCTACCGCGAGAGATCAGGGAGACCTTCCACTTGCCTTTTTGTTTGAAATCCGTCTTGCATGGACCGGATTCATATTAAAAATAGTGTAAACCGGGTTTATATTAAAAATAGTGTGGACCAGACCCAGGCACGTGACCCGGTACGAAGTATTCACTTTCAATTACCAAAAATACGCAATTTTCTCTCTCTTCAATACTTCCAAAATTCGCGATTTTCTCTCTCTTCAATATTTCCAAAAACCAAAGATTCTATCGCTATAAAATTTCTGCAAATTATTTTCTCTCTTCATTCAACTTATTTTTGCAAATTAAATTGATTCTTCGACAATTTCCTATTCAATTGAACAACTACGACAAATTCATGGAAAATTCGGGTTTGATTGATCAAATAGATCTGAATCAAAGTATTGTAGCATGTAATATAGACGACCTAAATCCGAGCATTGAAGCACTCGACGACGAACAGCATCACAATTCAATCCAAAATGAGCATCAAGATCCACTCGTAATAAATCTCAATAATACACCAAGTTTTGAAGGTAACAGCATCAAAGTCAATAATTTCATTTATTTCATTAAGCAAAACACTAACACTATAATTTTATATAGATAATATGGTTATGTTTCATGATGAGCTAGAAAATCAATTTGACAAGCAATATGCTTTAGTATCAATTGATGAATCTAATTCAGCTGTCATTCCAGGTAAATAGTTACACTATCATATACATATACTATATCATAAATAGATACACTATCACATACATATACTATATCATAAATAGATACACTATATCAAAAATAGATACACTATATCATACATAGGTACACTATATAATACTTCCCTCAATACTTACCTCCAGGATTACCACCTATTCGAGGCATTGAGCATCAAATTGACCTAGTTCCAGGTGCCTCTTTGCCTAACAAAGCTGCTTATAGATGCAATCCTCAAGAGACACAAGAACTACAAAGGCGGATTGAAGAGTTGATGTCTAGAGGATATGTGCGTGAAAGCATGAGCCCATGTGCCGTTCCTGCATTGTTGGTACCTAAGAAAGATGGTACTTGGCGCATTTGCATTGATAGTAGGGTTGTTAACAACATAACCATTTTGTATCATTTTCCTATCCCTAGGTTGGATGACTTGATGAGTTACATGGTTCTACTATCTTCTCTAAGATTGCTTTGAGGAGTGGTTACCATCAAATCAGAATGAGAGAAGGAGACGAGTGGAAAACAACATTCAAGACTAAGATGGGACTATATGAGTGGCTTGTTATGCCATTTGGACTTACTAATGCACCTAGCACCTTCATGAGATTGATGAATGAGGTGTCAAAACCCTTCTTAGGCAGATGTGTGGTGGTTTACCTTGATGATATACTTGTATATAGCAGGAGTGTGGTGGAACATCTAACTCACCTAAAGGAGGTATTTGAAGTGTTGCGCCAATAAAAGCTATATGGGAAGCTAAAGATTTGCTATTTTCTAGTTCCTATTATTACATTCTTGGGCTATATTGTCTCCAAAGATGGCGTTTCAGTTGATCCATCTAAGGTAGAAGCAATCAAGGGTTGGCCTATACCTCCCACTATTTCTGAGGTACTTTCCTTTCATGGTCTAGCCTATTTCTATAGAAGGTTTGTGCGCAACTTTAGTAGCATTGTGGCCCTTATAACTGAATGTATCAAGCAAGGTAAGTTCACATGGGCCAAGGCAGCTCAACAAGCTTTCGACACCATTAAAGACTTGTTGTGCAATACTCCTATTCTTGCCCTTCCAGATTTCACTCAACCTTTTGAAGTTGAATGTGATGCTAATGGAGTTGGAATTGGAGCTGTGTTGATACATAACAAGCATCCTATTGCATACTTTAGTGAGAAGTCGATTGGTGCTAAACTCAATTACTCTACATATGATAAGGAGTTCTATGTAATAGTTCGAGCACTTGACCATTAGAGTCACTATCATCGTCCAAGTCACTTTGTGCTTCACTCTGATCATGAGGCATTGAAGTATATACATGGACAGCAAAAGCTAAACCCTAGACGTGCTAAATGGGTGGAGTTTTTGCAATCTTTTAACTTATCTTCTAAGTACAAGGAAGGCAAGGCAAATGTGGTGGCAGATGCTTTGTCTAGAAGGCACTCTTTGATTGGAGTGTAGAATTCAAGACTCCTTGGTTTTGAGTTGGTGAAGGAGTATTATAAAGAAGATGAGAAGTTTAGGGAGATATTCAAAGCATGCTCCAAAGGATCACATGGTTCTTATGTGCTTGTAACAGCCCGTTTTCCCGAGCTGCTAGGTAAATACACTTAAGATTCACTAATCACAATCAATGCTTAATAAGCCTCGAATTAAACATTTACTCGCAACGGAAACATAACCTAGAAAACGATCCAGGACTTGTGGGTTATTGGCCCACAAAACAAAATCCTTTATATAAGACTTCAATTACACTAATATCTCGACTAATATTCCCAAATATTGTATACAACGAAATATATCAGAAACTATTCCTTAATTGACTATCTAAAATACAAATCAATCCATAAGCTACGACGGCATCTTTATCTTGCTTCACTTCAGAATCGTGAGCTCACAACACCAAACCTGCAACGATGTTTGACTCTGCCACCCACCAAGTGACAGGCCACAGAAATGACAACACCATCAGCAAAGCTGAGTACACACTGTGTAATAGAAAATACAAGTTTAGGGTATTTTGAAAATAACACATAGTTATAGTAACAGATAATCACACTCAACTTAGTTGATATATTTTCACAAAATCAGATCGTTTGGCATGAACGCGAGTGGAGAGGGTACCACGCAGTACCAGCTGTCTCCAAACTAGTGAGGGTCGTCACCCAGCCTTTTATTGTTATGCTTGCAAGACTTACCCGACATGTCCTATAACGCCAGGAATTCGCCCCTCCTGGAAGGCAACAGCTAGGGACTCTACCCGCCCTAACTCGGGTGCCTATTCATGCCTCACTTTCATATTTATAAAATAAGATATTTAATGATGCATACTTGAATCCTCAATACTCATAACATAACACCATATTCGACCTTATCTGGTCTTAACTCATATTTGAATCATTTCTCATTATCATACCGAAATCATATTTTGAGAAATATAGTATTTTCGAACGATTTCGATAATTGAACAAAATGATACTTTTATAACAATCCAATAGCAATTCACAACTAACTCATAGAGATGTATCTATAATCATGGCCATTACCACAAACGATATATGATATCCAAAATTCAATATAACGCCCACGGGAGCATTTAAATATATTTTGCTGAACCCAAAGGTTACCTCAACTCTATAACAATTATACGAAACCTCCAAGCATCATAACTTGATTTCCCATATCATCTTGAATTATATACGTCTACATAGCCATTCTCCAACAACCATCTCACGATAACATCAATAATCAATAACCAAACTTAAACTAATTCCCAATTCACAAATTATCAACCTTTAACATTCTAATTTCCTTAATCCTTAATTAATATCTATAACTTCGATGATATTAGCTACATCGACTTGCATCCCAATTCATAATCATAATTCCAAATTATATAACTAAACAAACTAAACATAACTCACAACTGTACCTAAATCAAGCACCTAATTGTGCTACCAACAATTATATTGAGAATATAAAGCTAGCTCGACTCGTAAATAAACCTCAATAAACTGATTTCTATGTTGCACTCAAATCCTTAACCAATATATCAATTCCAACATTATAATCTCCTTCATAATTCCGAATGATACTCCATTCCAAAATCATCCTCCAATAATCACCTCATAACAATAACAATAATAATCAACAACTAATCTTAACTATTCTAATTATCTTCTTCTAACGCAACCATTATGCTAATAAAATTGAATCCCGCAAATAGAAATAATGAAGTCATTCCCATAACTCATAACTCGACTTCATACATATCAACTCCAACTGCAATAATTATAACAGTTTCCCAATTCTAAGATTAGGACTTCCCTCGAATCATCAACAATGACTATCCAATAAGAACGATACAACAACAACATAACAACAGCACATACAACAATAATACCACCTCCACCACCAATAACACAACATTAAGCACAATAACAGAGTAACACAACCACAATACAACATCACAACCAACAACAGAAACCACCACCTACTATGTTCATAACAGACCTAAGTAAATTATATTCCCAAATTTATCACTCCAACTTCTTGAATCATAATAACAAGATGAACCATATTGTTCTACTGAATACTTTGATATATATACTTAAACTATAAACCACATGATACTAGCTCTGGACACATCATCGTAACCTTTTTAATCATATCCAAACTAATTCATCTTCTAAACTAGTAAACTATTTTAACTATAATCCACCACAACATCACCACAACAACAAAAAACAACATAATAAATCCACCCAACCATCACAACTACTCCACAATAGCCACCACAACTATAACAACAACCATAACAACGGCGCAACAACAACAATAGGCAATAACTTTACAGCAACTCCACACAACCACAATGACAGAACAACAATAACCAAACACTACTACAACAGAGCAACAACAACAATAGAACTCCACAACAACTTCACCACAACCACCACAACAACTCCACATCAACAATAAATAACAACTCCACCTCAATCATCACAATCACTCCACAAGTCCATGTACTAAACATATTCCATTAAGAAGCATAATCATATTACTTAGTGTATAAGTGTTTTTAGGTAAAATAAAACACTTCTAATGAACCTTAGCATGTTATATCCATGTTACATACTCAATATAAAATAATAAAATACACATCATAAGTAAATTCATTTCATAGACATTCTTTACACTAGAAAGAAACAATCACCTAACTAGAGGTATGGAAATCTCTAGGGTAAAACCAAACTAAGTGTGTACCTTAACTAAGGATGCTTAAAGCCATGAAATTCCTTAATCCATTTGGTTAACTACTCCTACAGCTTCCCCTGAATGTATAAAATGCTAAAGATTAGTTTCAACAAGCTTATAGATATGAAAAACTAAGCTCAAGGGGTGCAAAATTGTTGAACTTACAACAACTTATGTGATCTTTCAGCAAGGTTTTCTATATGGCTTTATGGTCTGAAGTTTGGAACCAAAGCTTCTACTACTTTGTATGGATATTTAGAAGAGTTATATGTAAGAAAAGTGGGTGTCCAAGAGGAAGAATAAGAGAAAAGAGACGAAAATCCAGAACAGGCTTTTATAGTCTGTTCTGGCGGTACCCCAGGGAGGGAAACCTCTTCTGGGCAAGGTCGGTTTCTTGGAGTTTTTGGGTGATTCTTGCTTGAGGTGTTAGCCTAAGGTGTTGGCTTTCATGCATAAAAAGTCCTTTGAGAGATCGACACTTGAGTAGCTGTTAAGCAGCTTTCTTTGAGGATAGGTCTGAGCTATAATTTCAGCTGGCCAGGTTTTACTATGTATGCAATTTACCTTATGAAGCCACGTAATTCATGGGATAAATGACCATTTTAACCTTAAGACATCCCAAGCATGTCATATATCAAGTTTGGTTAGGTTCTGAGCTCGGATTCAACCCCGAAAGGCTCTTTAACTAGAAGTTCATCGCTACCCGATAAAACAATCTCCAAACGATTTTCATAATCTTAATGTTTAAGGCTCTCAAGGACTTTCTAACTTATCTATTGGTTTCCAAAGCCTTCTTAGCTAATAAGAATGATGGTTCTTATCCTCTTTGACCTTTTTAACCACTAAGAATGATAGTACTTATCCACAAGCTTTCTGAACCCTTAAGAATGATGATGCTTATCCACAAGCTTTCTTAACCATTAAGAATGATGATGCTTATCCACAGTTTTTTAACCATTAAGAATGATATGCTTATCCACAAGCTTTCTTAACCATTAAGAATGATGATGCTTATCCACAAGCTTTCTTACCCTTAAGAATGATGATGCTTATCCACAAGCTTTCTTAACCATTAAGAATGATGATGCTTATCCACAAGTTTTCTTAACCATTAAGAATGATGATGCTTATCCAGAAACATTCTTAACCATTAAGAATGATGATGCTTATCCACAAGCTTTCTTAACCATTAAGAATGATGATGCTTATCCACAAGCTTTCTTAACCATTAAGAATGGTAATGCTTATCCACAAGCTTTCTTAACCATTAAGAATGATGGTCTTATCCACTTTTAGCTGTTAAATAAAGGTTCTTAAAAACAGGGCTATTACATACTACCACCCTTAAAATAAGTTTCGTCCTCGAAACTTCAAAACATAAACTCATAGATCAACCTTAAGTGTCCATATATTAAGTACTACAGCCTCCAATAGTCCTTATTAAATTTCTATGAAAAAGTTCTCAATATTCTCCACAAATAGATTTCAAATATCCTCAAATTACAACTTCAAATTCCGTACTCTTATTCCCAAAGTTTTACAGAAATCTAGACTCTTATTCTTATTATATAGCTCAAAACTTGAACTCTAATTACCCAAGTAACAGACACACATTCCCAACGATCTTTTACCCTCGCTAGGTAGCCAACTAGGCATACGGTCGCAAGGTTGCTCTGATACCATTTGTAACAGCCCGTTTTCCCGAGCTGCTAGGTAAATACACTTAAGATTCACTAATCACAATCAATGCTTAATAAGCCTCGAATTAAACATTTACTCGCAACGGAAACATAACCTAGAAAACGATCCAGGACTTGTGGGTTATTGGCCCACAAAACAAAATCCTTTATATAAGACTTCAATTACACTAATATCTCGACTAATATTCCCAAATATTGTATACAACGAAATATATCAGAAACTATTCCTTAATTGACTATCTAAAATACAAACTCAATCCATAAGCTACGACGCATCTTTATCTTGCTTCACTTCAGAATCGTGAGCTCACAACACCAAACCTGCAACGATGTTTGACTCTGCCACCCACCAAGTGACAGGCCACAGAAATGACAACACCATCAGCAAAGCTGAGTACACACTGTGTAATAGAAAATACAAGTTTAGGTGTATTTTGAAAACTAACACATAGTTATAGTAACAGATAATCACACTCAACTTAGTTGATATATTTTCACAAAATCAGATCGTTTGGCATGAACGCGAGTGGAGAGGGGTACCACGCAGTACCAGCTGTCTCCAAACTAGTGAGGGTCGTCACCCAGCCTTTTATTGTTATGCTTGCAAGACTTACCCGGACATGTCCTATAACGCCAGGAATTCGCCCCTCCTGGAAGGCAACAGCTAGGGACTCTACCCGCCCTAACTCGGGGTGCCTATTCATGCCTCACTTTCATATTTATAAAATAAGATATTTAATGATGCATACTTGAATCCTCAATACTCATAACATAACACCATATTCGACCTTATCTGGTCTTAACTCATATTTGAATCATTTCTCATTATCATACGAAATCATATTTTGAGAAATATAGTATTTTCGAACGATTTCGATAATTGAACAAAATGATACTTTTATAACAATCCAATAGCAATTCACAACTAACTCATAGAGATGTATCTATAATCATGGCCATTACCACAAACGATATATGATATCCAAAATTCAATATAACGCCCACGGGAGCATTTAAATATATTTCTGAACCCAAAGGTTACCTCAACTCTATAACAATTATACGAAACCTCCAAGCATCATAACTTGATTTCCCATATCATCTTGAATTATATACGTCTACATAGCCATTCTCCAACAACCATCTCACGATAACATCAATAATCAATAACCAAACTTAAACTAATTCCCAATTCACAAATTATCAACCTTTAACATTCTAATTTCCTTAATCCTTAATTAATATCTATAACTTCGATGATATTAGCTACATCGACTTGCATCCCAATTCATAATCATAATTCCAAATTATATAACTAAACAAACTAAACATAACTCACAACTGTACCTAAATCAAGCACCTAATTGTGCTACCAACAATTATATTGAGAATATAAAGCTAGCTCGACTCGTAAATAAACCTCAATAAACTGATTTCTATGTTGCACTCAAATCCTTAACCAATATATCAATTCCAACATTATAATCTCCTTCATAATTCCGAATGATACTCCATTCCAAAATCATCCTCCAATAATCACCTCATAACAATAACAATAATAATCAACAACTAATCTTAACTATTCTAATTATCTTCTTCTAACGCAACCATTATGCTAATAAAATTGAATCCCGCAAATAGAAATAAATGAAGTCATTCCCATAACTCATAACTCGACTTCATAAATATCAACTCCAACTGCAATAATTATAACAGTTTCCCAATTCTAAGATTAGGACTTCCCTTGCATCATCAACAATGACTATCCAATAAGAACGATACAACAACAACATAACAACAGCACATACAACAATAATACCACCTCCACCACCAGTAACACAACATTAAGCACAATAACAGAGTAACACAACCACAATACAACATCACAACCAACAACAGAAACCACCACCTACTATGTTCATAACAGACCTAAGTAAATTATATTCCCAAATTTATCACTCCAACTTCTTGAATCATAATAACAAGATGAACCATATTGTTCTACTGAATACTTTGGATATATATACTTAAACTATAAACCACATGATACTAGCTCTGGACACATCATCGTAACCTTTTTAATCATATCCAAACTAATTCATCTTCTAAACTAGTAAACTATTTTAACTATAATCCACCACAACATCACCACAACAACACAACAACATAATAAATCCACCACAACCATCACAACTACTCCACAATAGCCACCACAACTATAACAACAACCATAACAACGGCGCAACAACAACAATAGGCAATAACTTTACAGCAACTCCACCACAACCACAATGACAGAACAACAATAACCCAACAACACTACTACAACAGAGCAAAACAACAATAGAAACTCCACAACAATTCACCACAACCACCACAACAACTCCACATCAACAATAACATAACAACTCCACCTCAATCATCACAATCACTCCACAAGTCCATGTACTAAACATATTCCATTAAGAAGCATAATCATATTACTTAGTGTATAAGTGTTATTTAGGTAAAATAAACACTTCTAATGAACCTTAGCATGTTATATCCATGTTACATACTCAATATACATATAATAAAATACACATCATAAGTAAATTCATTTCATAGACATTCTTTACACTAGAAAGAAACAATCACCTAACTAGAGGTATGGAAATCTCTAGGGTAAAACCAAACTAAGTGTGTACCTTAACTAAGGATGCTTAAAGCCATGAAATTCCTTAATCCATTTGGTTAACTACTCCTACAGCTTCCCCTGAATGTATAAAATGCTAAAGATTAGTTTCAACAAGCTTATAGATATGAAAAACTAAGCTCAAGGGGTGCAAAATTGTTGAACTTACAACAACTTATGTGATCTTTCAGCAAGGTTTTCTATATGGCTTTATGGTCTGAAGTTTGGAACCAAAGCTTCTACTACTTTGTATGGATATTTAGAAGAGTTATATGTAAAGAAAAGTGGGTGTCCAAGAGGAAGAAATAAGAGAAAAGAGACGAAAATCCAGAACAGGCTTTTATAGTCTGTTCTGGCGGTACCCCCAGGGGAGGGAAACCTCTTCTGGGCAAGGTCGGTTTCTTGGAGTTTTTGGGTGATTCTTGCTTGAGGTGTTAGCCTTAGGTGTTGGCTTTCATGCATAAAAAGTCCTTTGAGAGATCGACACTTGAGTAGCTGTTAAGCAGCTTTCTTTGAGGATAGGTCTGAGCTATAATTTCAGCTGGCCAGGTTTTACTATGTATGCAATTTACCTTATGAAGCCACGTAATTCATGGGGATAAATGACCATTTTAACCTTAAGACATCCCAAGCATGTCATATATCAAGTTTGGTTAGGTTCTGAGCTCGGATTCAACCCCGAAAGGCTCTTTAACTAGAAGTTCATCGCTACCCGATAAAACAATCTCCAAACGATTTTCATAATCTTAATGTTTAAGGCTCTCAAGGACTTTCTAACTTATCTATTGGTTTCCAAAGCCTTCTTAGCTAATAAGAATGATGGTTCTTATCCTCTTTGACCTTTCTTAACCACTAAGAATGATAGTACTTATCCACAAGCTTTCTGAACCCTTAAGAATGATGATGCTTATCCACAAGCTTTCTTAACCATTAAGAATGATGATGCTTATCCACAAGTTTTCTTAACCATTAAGAATGATGATGCTTATCCACAAGCTTTCTTAACCATTAAGAATGATGATGCTTATCCACAAGCTTTCTTAACCCTTAAGAATGATGATGCTTATCCACAAGCTTTCTTAACCATTAAGAATGATGATGCTTATCCACAAGTTTTCTTAACCATTAAGAATGATGATGCTTATCCAGAAACATTCTTAACCATTAAGAATGATGATGCTTATCCACAAGCTTTCTTAACCATTAAGAATGATGATGCTTATCCACAAGCTTTCTTAACCATTAAGAATGGTAATGCTTATCCACAAGCTTTCTTAACCATTAAGAATGATGGTCTTATCCACTTTTAGCTGTTAAATAAAGGTTCTTAAAAACAGGGCTATTACAGTGCTTCATGAGGGTTTCATTTTCAAAGGGGAAAGACTGTCTTCCTACTTGTTCTATTCATGAGCTTTTGGTGAGGGAGGCTCATGGTAGGGGTCTAGCAGGTCACTTTGGATTGAACAAGACTTTGGCTATTCTACAGGAGCATTTTTATTGGCCAAAGATGCAAGGTGATGTTCAAGGGGTTATCTCAAGGTGTACTACATGTCAAAAAGCCAAGAGCACTTTTCACCAAGGTTTGTACACTCCTCTACCCATTCCTAATGGTCCTTGGGAAGATGTGGCTATGGATTTTATTGTGGGATTGCCTAGAACACAAAGGGGTAAGGATTCGATCATGGTGGTCATTAATAGGTTCTCTAAGATGGCACACTTTGTTCCTTGTCACAAGACTGATGATGCTTCAAAGGTAGTTGATTTGTATTGTAAGGAGAGTATTCGACTACATGGTGTTCCTAAAACTATTGTGAGTGATAGGGATACTAAAATCATGAGCTACTTTTGGAAGACACTATGGAAGCCCCTTGGTACAAAGTTGTGTTTTAGTACTTCACACCATCCTCAGACTGATGGGCAAACTGAAGTGACTAGTAGGACTTTAGGCGTCTTACTTAGGGGTTTGGTAAGTAAGAGTACCAAGTATTGGGATGTGAAGCTGGCATATGCTGAGTTTGCTTATAATAGGTCACCTACTTATGCCACAAGATGTTCTCCTTTTGAGGTTGTCTATGGTACTAACCCTAGGGTGCCTATTGATCTTATTCCCTTCCCTAGTGATGAAGTATATCATGTGGATGCTAAGGACAAGGCGCAAGCAATGTTGAAGCTTCATGCACAAGTCAAGGCCATAATTGAGAAGGTAAACACCAAATATCAACAACTAGCTAACAAGAATCGAGTACAACACATGTTCAAGGTTGGTGATTTAGTTTGGTTGCACTTAAGGAAGGAAAGGTTCCCAGGCCTTCGAAAGAATAAGCTTATGCCACGTTCAGATGGTCCTTTCAAGATTGTAGAGAAGGTTAATGACAATGCCTTCAAGCTTGACTTACATGGAGATTACAATGTAAGTGCCACTGTGAACGTGGGGGATTTGGCTCCATATGTCCATGATGATGATATGAATCAATTGAGGTCAATTGTTTCTAAAGAAGAGGAGGATGATACAGGAGTAGTTGATGCAAGTTTACTAGCTCTTATACACAAGAATGTGTCAGTAGACCTTGGCTCAATTGATGTACATGGAGGACTCTTCATGGGGGATGATTACTAAGGTGGTAGCATGCTTGCTAACCAACCTAGGTGGCGTGTGAATTTGCACATGTCATGAGAGTTCTAATTCTGTTAGAACTCATATCTTTATTGCTTTCCTAGTTCTACTTGTATTAGGAATCATGGTTTTGCCTACGCTCTTAAAACGATGGATTTTACATGATTCAAGGAGTCTAGAGAGTATAAGACTTGGGGACTTGTCCTAAGCCTATTAGGGTTCTTATTTATGTTTCCTATTAGGATTAGTCTATTTGTTTCCTACTAGGATTAGTATGTTTAAACTAGTATAAATATGGTTATGTAGTTCGAATATTTACATAGTAAATTAATAAGATTTCGTGAGTTTTATAACTTGAGTGTGTTTACACAAATTCTTTTGATTGTTGGTGGCTTTGCCTTATTAAATTCAAAACCATTAGATTTATTCCTTGTGGTGGATGTGCCTGTATCATTGAATAAACTAAGTACTATCCTGGTTCTTTACATTGTTTGAACTTATTGATTGTGTTACTTAATTTCCGCACTTGTTATTTGATCTTAGAAGATTAAATACATCAAAAAGAAATCAAAGTAGGGTTGCCTGATGGATCTTATAGAACTGTGAATATGGCTGACAGCACTAGTAGAATAATTGCTTATTGCTGCGGTTTTACCCATACGTAGCAATATATCACATGAAATATAAAATAAAGATATTATTGCTACGGTTTCTACCTAAAACCGCAGCAATATGGTATCAACAAAAAATTTTTGTGAAAAAAAATTGACTATTTGACCGACATATTGCTGCGGTTTTTCTAAAGAACCGCAACAATATATTAAAATAACATTAAAAAATAAAATTTTAATATATTGTTGCGGTTCTTGTAAAAAACCGCAGCAATATCATTTAAAAAAATTATGAAACACAACGATTAGGGTATTTTTCCTCTCCCTCTCTCAAAGTCATGCAGCTCTCACTCTCAAACTCACGCAGCTCTCTTCTCTCTTCTCTCTCTCAGCCTCTCAACCTCTCTCTCTTCTCTCTCCCTCTCTTTTCTCTCTCTCTCTTCTCTCTTCTCTTTTCTTGGCTTTCTGGAGATTGTTGTTCTCTCTACTGCCCACACCACCTACGATGTGCGCCACACCGCGAAGATCGCCGTCGCGCTGCTTCCTTTCTGGAGGTTGTTGTAGTACAAGTCACAACCTCACAAGTCACACCGACGAAGCCGACGCGACCAGAGTGTTCGACGAAGCCTCCGACGAGTTCCTTCGGTTTTTTTCGTTTTTGCTTCTTATTTCCTTTTCCTCGTTTTTTTTTTCATTTTTTAGATTTGTTGGTAGATTTTTTAGATCTGATTTTATTTTCATTTTTCTCGTCTTTCACCAAGCCGTCGCCGTCGACCGTACCGGCGCCGTCGTCGGCCGTTGTTGCGGTCAGATCTTTTATTTTTATATAATTTCGTTTTTCATATACTTCTGTATTTTTTTTAATGAAAGTATAGGAACGACTAGAAGTACACAAAATTGTCGGCCAGATCTTGCTAAAAAAAAATTACAGAAGTACGAAAGTATATGTAATTTCGTATTTCATTGTTGTTGTCAGATCTTTTAGTACTTCTGCATTTTTTTTAATTCCTCTTTTATTTATGTTATTGCTATGTAATGTTACAGAATCGCTTATTGTTACAGAATCGTTGTTGTTGCTATGTAACAGAAATTCTATGTTAGTTTATATAATTTTATAGTTTGTTTTTTCATGTTTTAGTTATTTATTTGGATTATAAGTTATCTACTCATTTGTTGTTGAGTATAAGATGGTATTTCATCTTGGATTGATGGCTTAGTTTTAATATTTCAAATTTGATTACAAAATACAATTTTTTTTTTTGTTGTACTATGACATATTGCTGCGGTTTTGGTCAAAAACCGCAGCAATATGCCTATTTTTTTTATTAACTACAACATATTGTTGCGGTTTTACCTAGAAACCGCAGCAATATGCTTTGGACATCTGATATAAAATAAATATATTGATGTGGTTTTACCCAAAAACCGCAGCAATATGTTCAAATATTGATGCGGTTTAAAACCACAGCAATATATTAATTACCTATTGCTGCCCCCTTATTTGTTGCGCGGCCAAAACCGCCGCAATAGGCCACTTTTTGACCGCAACAATAAGCATTTATTCTACTAGTGCAGTGTTGTTTTAAATGAGCAAATAATCATACATGATGTGCTGTTGTTAAATGGATTCAAACATAACTTACTCTCTGTTAGTAAGTTGATAGAAAAGGCTGGTATCTTGGTTCACGCTACCAAGGATGCTTGTTATTTTCAGGACCATTTTAAACAGAAGATTCTTGGCACTGACACAAGAACAGGAGGTGTTTACTTCTTCACTAGCATCTGTGAGATAAATAAAGGTGTTTCTCATTTTTCAACATGTAATAATGTTGCTTCTGATGTTGGTATGCTGCCATGTAACACGCCGTATTTTATACCCGTTTAGTAATTATCTGTATTAAATTATTTACTGAAAATAATTTCATATTTCTTTTATCAAAAATATTTTTTTTTTACTAACTTTGACTCTGATTCCTAGATTTCCGAGGTTAAAACCTAGCTAACCTTATTATAAAAAATAGAGTAAGAGAAGAAAAAAAAAAGAAATTAGAACCTTGGAAACCTTGGAGCAGCAGTACTCCACGTTATTCTTTTTTCTCATCCTCTTTCTTCTACCTTTTGTTCAACAAAAGACTTACACTAAAATTGCAAAAAGATTATCAACCATCACCACACATCAATCGTCACTCATCCGGCTTTAATAGTTCTTGTTTTTCTTGGTGGTTTCTCAAAGGGGAAACTTTTGGGTTATTTGGACTTGCGGTTTCGGGTCGAGAATCGGGTCAAGAGGTCGAGATTGTTGGGTCCTTTAGAGTGTAATTTCACCTCATTACTTCCCTTTAAGCAAGTAAGTTATAATTTTCAAGTTATAATTTCGTTTTTGATTGATTGTATGAATTTGGGGTTTTTGTAAATTAGGGCTCCTAAATAAATTAAATTGGGGGAAAATTCTGTTGTATGAAATTTGTATAATTGGTTTATGTTTAATGTTTAATTAATATTCGAGTAATGAACATGTTTTCGGCTTTAGATTTCAAAGTTTATTATTTTCAAAACTTAACCTGAAGATTTAGTCATATGTTATGGTTGTTTGATAAATAAAAGATTTTGTTTATCCAGAATTTTGGTTGTAATGGATAGTTACGTTCTTAGTTGATTAGGCAAGTTAACTAATGGATATTATTCTTCTAAACATGAGTTGACAAGTTGGGACCTTGGCCTGTAGAAATCAGGATTTATGTTGCTTTATTAAGCCTTTAGCAACCATGTGTTACTCCTGAAGGTAAGGTTTCTAAATACTTACAGATGCATCACGTAACTACACAATCCATGGTAATCTACTGACTTGATATTGGCCTTTGGACTTTTAGATTCATCATGTAGAGAATAATTCATCAATTGGGACTTCACAATGTTAAGCTTTGTTTTTGTGATACTGAATTCTAACGCATGATCATGAAGGTTCTCTTTGGCTCATAATGTACATTGACTATTGGTAGAAGTTTCACTAACATGACTACAATTACTACATTGATAATATTTTAGGCGAAATGGCTACACCAGTACTCCATGGATAAGTGTTGTTATGTGGTAGTAATAATGGTGTTGTATATGTATATGTGTTGTGGTGGTTAGTGGTTGTCAGGTTATCTTCCTAGTATTCTAATTTTATTGAGGTCGAGTTTCTAGTTAGTTGTTGTTGTAGCCGGAATGGATGAGGTATAGTTGTATATAACAACGGCATCAAGGTGTCGGTACATTTTAACTAAGCTATGCCATTAATAATTGAATTATGTGAAATATAATCAAGTAAAGTATAGTCAAGTGACTTATACTATGTTACTATATTGTAGATTGCGGGTTCGTAGAGGAACCTTTTTGACTTGAGATTGAGGTACATTGACTGTGTTTGCTACTAAGGTAAGATTTCTTACTGCGCTTGTACAGATGAGTTGAGGAACTGTTTTATAATGTTTGGAAATTTATTTTTACAATGAGATTGTTTTATGAAGTTTATACATTGAGATTTAAATGGTTGTCGATATTTATATTGAAAGAGTTTATGAGATTATTCATAAGATTTATATTAAAAGGAGAAAGTTCCTCAATGTTACCAAGTTGAGATTTTGAAAGGAGGAAGTTCCTCACCCTTACGAGGGTTTACAGAGTTTTATTGTGGGGTTGCCGGTAAGCGGTATTCTCCGAGTTTGGAAGTATGTTGAGTTAACAGTGTCTCAACAATATATTTTAGTAGTTGGGTGTATGTTGATCAATACACTTGCCATTAGTCTTCCTTCTTGGTTCGTTATCAAGTTAGGGGTATGCATACTAGGGACTTTGGTGTTTACCTTGTCTAGTGAGCCTAGCTAGCTCATTGGATTTTTCTATACTTCCTACTCACAGATTATGAAGATTATATTTGAAAGTTTTACAGAATAGTTCAGAAAGAAAGAAAGATGGTTATTAGAAAGTTAATTTTATATATATAATCTGTACACCCTTTTAAATGAATTTGTAAGATATTCCTATATATCTTACCTGCACATTGAATAGTTTTGTTTTATTATAGTATTAAATCTTGCTCAGCCTTTGGCTGATATTACAGTGTTTAATGTGCAGGGACTTGAAGATAGTTAGCTCCAGTTGGGTTAAAGAGTGCGTTGGATCCCTTTTGATTTAATAGGACTTTAAAAGACTTCCGCTGTTTTTTATTTATTTGACTATAAGATTTATGTTCTGGGTTGTAATAATTAATTTTACATTCTATTTAGTTGGTCTGTAATAATTAGTTAAAACTTATTGGTTATTGTTTTAGTTGGAACCATTAGCCTTGCGGTTATTATTAATAATTATCGCGGCGTAGCACCTCTGGATTTCCGAGTTTATTTATATTAAGTTGATTTTAGAAGTATTGAAAATTCAGGGTTGTTATAGTTGGTATCAGAGTTTTAGGTTACTAAGATTTCCTTAAGACGACTTTAAACAAGAATAGGTAATTAAACTTATTAAAATTGAAAAGCCGTTGTGAGGAAGTGATATGGGAAGGCAAGAAATTATACTATTATGAGCTGATGATATATAATTCTCTTTTCATGTTCTTGCTTGATTCATTTATTTATTTTCTTTTCTTTCTTTTGTTAAGAATAATTTGGTAAGGGTGAATCATTTTTGGTTTATCTTTGTTTCTATTGTGCTTTTAAGATGATGCGTAGACACGCGCGTGCCAGAAACTCGAGCTCGAATCGTATGATGCGTGGGATAGCTCAATCCACTCGAGCCTTAACTGATGCTATGGAGAAACTTGCCGAGGCTCAAGCTGCTGCCCTTAATACTCCCGTTACACCTGTTGCAGGCAATGTTAGTTGAAAAACCGCTGTGATTTCTAAAGCAATTGACCAGAAGAAACCTTCTTCTTTTGATGGTAAGGGTGACCCTACTAAGATGGAGAACTGGATTAGAGAATTTGACAAAATTTTTACCACTCTCCAAGTCTCGAATGAGATGAGGGTTGATGCTGCTGCCTATTATCTGGTTGCGGATGTTGATATTTGGTGGACTCATAACAAGTTTGATCTGACTACTAAGGTGACTATGGATGAGGAGGGAGAAGAACTCATGGAAGAGAGAGAGTTTGGTTGGACTGAGTTCAAGAAGGCGATTCGTGATGAGTTCTTTCCAGCCCATATGAGGAAGAGGAAGAGGACGGAGTTTAATGATCTCGTGCAGGGAGATATGTCAGTTCATGAGTTTTATGTGAAATTTCAGGAGTTGGCTCGTTTTACTAAGGGGTTAGTTCCTGATAAGCAGGAGAGAGCGGTGAAATTCGAGGAAAAGTTAGACCCCGATCTTCATTCTAGGATGGGAGCTGGTGAGTATGCCACAGTGAAGGAGGTGTACACTCATGCTTGTAATGCTGAGAGGATTGAGGACAAGAGACTGGCTGCAAAGAAGTTGAAATCCACTCCAGCAGGGTCTACTCAGGCGACTGAAAAGGGTGATACATCTGGTTGCACTGGTTACAACAAAGGCAGAGGGGGTTTCAATAAAAATCAAAACTTTGAGAACCGTGATTCTGGTGGTAACTATAACAAGGGAGGTTCCAATCAGCAGTATTCAAAGGACAACCAGAATTCCACTCTTTTCCGTAGCCAGCCCCAAGGTCAGATTCAGAGGACTGATCGGATTTTCTATTGCAAACGTTGTAGTGAGAACCACCCTGGCAAGGATTGTGATGGTAATTTGGTGGAGTGTAATCACTGTGGGAGTAAAGGGCATCGTGCTTATGAATGCTTTAACCCTAGATCGAGGAACTTCAGGCCTGAGATGAGTTCGAGGAATGGGGCGCAAGCAGATAAGAGACCCCATAATGGTAACAACAGTCGTCCTGCTCTTTCTACACCAGGGAATGTTGCACCTAATCGCAATGGAGGGACTGCAAATGCTACCTAGGGACAAAGAGGTGATGTGAGGAGGAACATTGGGCAGGTTCATGTGATGAACCAGACTGAGGCAAACACCAAGGGAAACGTGGTCACTGGTACTTTTTCTATTCATTCGATGTCCGTTTATGTGCTATTTGATTCTGGTGCTTCTCATTCTTTTGTGTCTGTGCTTTTTGTGAAAAAGTTAGGGTTAGAGAACTCTAGAACTTGTGATGTAGATATCTCTATTCCTTCTGGTGTGATCATAACTTGTAATAACTTGTATCCAGATGTCCCTATTATGTGTGGTAGTACCACCCTAGCAGCTGATTTGATAGCTTTTCCTTTGCATGATTTTGATGTAATTCTAGGGATGGATTGGCTTAGTAGGCATAAAGCCAAGATAGATTGTTAGAAAGAAAAGGTGTCTGTAGTTGGTCCTAGTGGAGTCCACGAGTTTTATAGAGGGTCTTCTTTGAAAATCATTTCTGCGTTAACTCTAAAATCCTATTTGAGGAAGGGTTGTCCTATGTACTTGTGCCATGTTCACGACACTAGTAAGGAAGAGCCACGTGTTGAGGATGTTCGTATTGCTAGTGAGTTTGTAGATGTTTTTTCTGATGATATTCCTGGCATGCCTCCGAGACGTGATGTTGAGTTCAGTGTTGACTTGATGCCTGGAACTGGACCTATTTCTAAGCCTCCTTATAGAATGACGCCTGCTGAAATGAAAGAACTTAAGGCTCAGTTAGAAGAGTTGCTTGATAAGGGCTACATTCGGCCTAGTGTATCCCCATGGGGTGCACTTATTTTGTTTGTGAAGAAGAAGGATGGGAGTCTTCGTCTATGCATTGATTATAGAGAGCTCAACAATGTTACTGTGAAAAACAAATACCCCTTGCCAAGAATAGATGATTTGTTTGATCAGTTGGTGGGAGCTGGAGTTTTCTCGAAGATTGATCTGAGATCTGGATACCATCAACTTCGTATTGCAGAGAATGATATTCCTAAGACGGCTTTCAGAACTCGCTAGGGCACTATTTTACTGTTATGCCCTTTGGGTTGACTAATGCTCCAGCAGTGTTCATGGACTTGATGAATCGAGTCTTCAGGCCGTACCTGGATAAGTTTGTGGTGGTGTTCATAGATGATATATTGATTTATTCAAAGGATGCTAGTGAGCATGAGGAGCATCTTCGCACTGTTCTGCAGGTCTTGAGGGAGAATAAGTTGTATGCTAAGTTCTCCAAATGCGAATTCTGGCTGGAGAAAGTTGCTTTTCTTGGTCATATCATTTCTAGGGAGGGTGTCTCAGTTGATCCATCAAAGATCCAAGCTGTTTCAGAATGGCCTACTCCAAAGAGTGTGACTGAGATTCGTAGTTTCCTCAGCTTGGCGGGTTATTATAGGAGGTTTGTGAAGGACTTCTCGAAAATAACTCGGTCGTTGACTGCATTGATGAGGAAGGATACTAGGTATCGTTGGGATGATGATTGTGAGAAGGCGTTCCAGATTTTGAAGGAGCGTCTCACCACAGCTCCTGTGTTGACCTTACCTGATGGGAACCTTGAGTACGAAGTGTTCACAGATGCTTCGAAGAATGGTCTTGGTTGTGTGCTTATGCAGGATAAAAAGGTTGTTGCTTACGCTTCTAGGCAACTGAAGAACCATGAGTTGAATTATCCGACGCATGATCTAGAATTGGCAGCTGTTGTTTTTGCACTTAAGATCTGGCGTCATTATCTGCTTGGCACATCATTCAAGATATTTTCAGACCACAAGAGTCTGAAATACATTTTCACTCAGAGAGAGCTGAACATGAGGCAGAGGAGATGGTTAGAGCTAATCAAGGATTATGATATGGAGATTCAGTACCATGAGGGTAAGGCTAATGTTGTGGCAGATGCACTTAGTAGGAAATCTTCTCACTGTTTGCAAACCATGTGTTCGAGGAATCGTTTTTGGGAGGAGTTTCAGTATCTTGATGTGGAGATAGTGCAATTGGGAGCTCAACTTAACTCTCTTATGATTCAGTCCACTTTGTATGATGAGATCAAGAAAGCTCAAGTACATGATCAATTCTTAAAGGAAAAGCAAGATAATGAGCCTGTCAATTTCACAGTGGTTAAGGATGGTAGCATGAGATTCAAAGGGAGATGGTGTGTTCCTAATGTTCCTGAGTTGAAGGAAAAGATCTTAGAAGAAGCTCATTCAGCGCAATATTCAGTTCATCCTGGAGGGGATAAGATGTACAAGGACCTTAAGCAGACGTTTTGGTGGCCGCATATGAAGACGGATGTTGCTAAGTATGTCTCGAGATGCTTGACTTGTCAGAAGGTCAAGAGTGAGCACAAGAGGCCTCAGGGGATGATCCAGCCTTTAGAGGTTCCTACATGGAAATGGGACTCGATCTCAATGGATTTCGTTTGTGGACTTCCGAGGACACCAAAGGGGAATAATATGATCCGGGTTATTGTGGATCGTCTTACCAAGTCTGCTCATTTCGTTCCCATGAAGGATACTTGGAAGCATGAACGATTGGCTACTGCTTACAGAGAGCACGTGATTAGACTTCATGGTGTTCCGAGTGATATTGTTTCGGACAGAGATCGCAGATTGTGTCTAACTTTTGGCAGAAGCTTCAAGAAGCTTTGGGGACTAAGTTGAAGATGAGTACAGATTTTCATCCTGCTACAGATGGTCAGACGGAGCGCACTATTCAAACATTGGAAGATATGTTGAGAGCTTGTGCCTTAGAGTTTCAGAGCTCATGGGAGGATAAACTTGATTTGATAGAGTTCTCATATAATAACAGCTATCATTCTACCATTTAGATGGCACAATTTGAAGCTTTGTATGGTAGGCATTGTCGTACTCCTTTGTGTTGGAGTGATATTGGTGAGTCGGTTGTGATTGGTCCAGAGATGATTCAGGAGACTGTTGAGCTGGTCAAGCTCATCTAGCAGAAAATGAAGGCGGCGCAAGATAGACAGAAAGCTATGGTGATAAGATCGTCGCCATGAGAGTTTCAGTGGGAGAGAAGGTGTTGCTTAGGGTCTCTCCTATGAAATGAGTTATGAGATTTGGGAAGAAGGCAAGTGAGCCCTAAGTTCATTGGTCCGTATGAGATTTTGGAGAGAATAGGAGAGGTGGCTTATAGATTGGCATTGCCGCCAGGCGTTGATTGTGCGCATAACGTGTTCCATATTTCTCAGTTGCGGCGATACATTAGTGACCCTTCACATGTGCTACAGCCAGAGACTCTCCAGTTAGATGATAACATGACTTATGAGGAGTTTCCAGTTCAGATTCTAGATCACAAAGTTCGTAAGATTCGCAAAGGTGAGACAAAGATTGTGAAGGTGCTGTGGTCAAACCACAACTCGGAGGAGTCTACTTGGGAAGCTGAGGATGCGATGCGTCTTAAGTATCCCCATCTCTTCACCCAGGTAAATTTTTTGTTACGAGGACGTAACTCCCTTTTAAGGGGGGTAGAATTCATACTAATTCGTGCATATTATTATTTATGGTTTCTATATTAGTAAGTATGAGTTTGGTCATTTGAGTTTATCTATTAATATGTGAAATGCTAGTTGAGGTTTTATACGTCAAGTGATGGTAGTTGACTAAAGTATATAGTTGACTAAAGTATAGAGTCAATGTGTTATCTTAATGTAAAGGAGTATAGGCTTGTTCTTTGGGTAATATTTTGAGTTTCGAGGCGAATATTTTAAGTTTCGGGGCGAAACTTATTTTAAGGGGGGTAGATTGTAACACCCTGTATTTTATACCCGTTTAGTAATTATCTGTATTAAATTATTTGCTGAAAATAATTTCATATTTCTTTTATTAAAAATATTTTTTTTTTACTAACTTTGACTTTACCTTTGAAGTGGTTAAAAAAAAAAAAAAAACCGATTCCTAGATTTCCTAGGTTAAAACCTAGCTAACCTTATTATAAAAAATAGAGTAAGAGAAGAAAAAAAAGAAAAGAAATTAGAACCTTGGAAACCTTGGAGCAGCAGTACTCCACGTTATTCTTTTTTCTCATCCTCTTTCTTCTACCTTTTGTTCAACAAAAGACTTACACTAAAATTGCAAAAAGATTATCAACCATCACCACACATCAATCGTCACTCATCCGGCTTTAATAGTTCTTGTTTTTCTTGGTGGTTTCTCAAAGGGGAAACTTTTGGGTTGTTTGGACTTGCGGTTTCGGGTCGAGAATCGGGTCAAGAGGTCGAGATTGTTGGGTCCTTTATAGTGTATTTTCACCTCATTACTTCCCGTTAATCAAGTAAGTTATAATTTTCAAGTTATAATTTCGTATTTGATTGATTGTATGAATTTGGGGTTTTTGTAAATTAGGGCTCCTGAATAAATTAAATTGGGGGAAAATTCTGCTGTATGAAATTTGTATAATTGGTTTATGTTTAATGTTTAATGTTTAATTCGAGTAATGAACATGTTTTCGGGTTTAGATTTCAAAGTTTATTATTTTCAAAACTTAATCTGAAGATTTAGTCATATGTTATGGTTGTTTGATGAATAAATGATTTTGTTTATTTGGCTTAGAATTTTGGTTGTT
>NC_079209.1:33965898-34058090 GCF_026745355.1 Beta vulgaris subsp. vulgaris
GGATGTCATGTTTGGTTTGGGCTTGCTATCACACACGTGCGCGTGCGCTGCCCGCCTGGACCGGGCCAAGGCCATGGGATTTGGGCTTTGCGGAATAAACTTAACTTAAATAAAATTTTGGACCCGGGACTGAGCGCGTGTGTGGCGGCTTTGTGAACGTTGGAGTTTTATAACGTTTTGACCGTTACAAGATTGATGGCAATCCCTTATTATCCGCCTATTTACTGCCGTCCATTTTTGGCCTGATTTTCTCCTATAAAATCAGTCCTTCTGATCAGTTTAAGATACACACAAAACAAACACTCTCTTCCTTCTCTTCTCTTCTCTTCTGTCTCTTTTCCTGGGTTTCGTGCTTTTTCTCCAAAGCTTATTCTGCTAGTGGTGGCCATCTAGGCTACTGTGTTAACCTTGGGAGCGTGCCGGCCAGATTGATTACCACTATTGTCGGGCCGTAATTGCTTTCAAGTCAGTGGTCTCCCACCACGGTACAGTCTTGAAATCTTTCTCTTCTGCCATTGCGTATTATATGTTCTAACAAAATCATCAACAAACACAACATAGTAACGATATAATTGATTTGACAAAATAGGAGATTGCCAAAGATCACTGTGAATTTTATATAATGGATATGAAGAAATATGTTCAACTGTATCAAAAGATAAACGATGTATTTTTCCT
This sequence comes from Beta vulgaris subsp. vulgaris, assembly GCF_026745355.1. Taxonomy (NCBI): domain Eukaryota; kingdom Viridiplantae; phylum Streptophyta; class Magnoliopsida; order Caryophyllales; family Amaranthaceae; genus Beta; species Beta vulgaris. The sequence continues at coordinate 33,966,577 of NC_079209.1, forward strand.
AACTTACATCCCACACAATCATCATGAAAGTTAGAAGTACATGTGATAGATTTATTTGAACATAAGGTTCCTAAGTACTAGAAGAGGTATGACCCAGACGAGCATGCCAGACGTCACCCGATTTCTTAGTGGCTAGAAAAGCGGAAATTGATGATGTAGAAGGGATAATACTAGGATGAAGAGGGTAGACACCTTGCTTACTGGATCCCTGAGGCAGAACCTCCGCCATTGTCTGGTCCTTAATAGAAACAAATTTTTTATCAAAACTCACAACACAATCATTTTCTTTACACGACTTGTTAAGTGATAATAAATTATGTTTTAAGTTAGGAACATGAAAGGCAGACGACAACTGAAGGGGAAGACCTGTAGTTTTTAATGTTAAATTGCCAGTACTTTTAATAGGGAGTAAGGTACCATTACCAACTACAACAGAACTAGACCCAGTGTAAGGATTTTTAGCAGGTAACGTGCCATCCTGAGGAGTCATGTGAGATGCAGCTCCCGAATCCGGGGTACCAGACTGAATCATTAGCTTCACCACCAACCGACAATGCAGCTAAGGCTCGAGTGACACTTTCAGAGGGGAGAGGAACAAAGCTGGAATTGAATCTTTGAGGACAATAGGCAGCTTGATGACCTGGAAACCAACATGAACCACAAGTATCGAAAGTAGGAGTAGAGGTTACATTACTACTTGATGAATTACTCCCTCCAGACGACAAATCATTAGTAATATAATCTATACAAGGCATACTATAGGATGACAAGTTAGAATATTTACTCATACTATTGGAGCGTCCCCGATTAGCATTGTTGTTGTTATTTCCAGAGCCACAATTATTATTATTTCCCCCATTTCCACCATTACTGCACGAGCATTCTGATTATTGTTACCCCCTCGAGTTCTGTTATTTCTTCCCCGATTTCTCCCTCCAGAATTAGTCTTGGAGGAGGAACTTGATCCAGAATCAGTAGATTGAACAACAATTAAGACATGATGAGAGGAGGAATCAGATCCATCCTTAGAGTTTAACATTGTTCATGAAGGAGCAACTTAGGACGCAAATCATCAAAACTAATAGGGAATGGATAATGCAACAAAGTAGTGGCAATGTGATCATACTCATAATCACGATCCAGACCAAAAAGAGTATAGTGTACTAAATCCTGGTTCGACACAGGACTTTGAATGGCAACAAGGGAATCCACAATCACCTTAATCTCACGTAAATAACCATCCATATTCTGGGAAGCAGTCTTTTTAATACGAGTTAAACGTCCCTTTAAATTCATAGATCTAGCCATACTAGCATGCATAAACGTAGTCTGTAAACGAGTCCAAATTTCCATAGAAGGAGATAACTCATGAACATCCACAAAAACATCCCTAAATAACGTGGCGAAAATCTATGATTTTATTTGTTGATCAACGCGTAAATATTCATAGAATTGAGCATTAGGAATCGAAATACCACGTTCATCAATAATACTAGCAGCGGGATTAGAAATAGTGTCTTCAACCATACCAAGCAGTTGATAAAAGAAGCAAACAAGTAATCTGATTTTTCCATAATAAATAATCTTCAGGGGAAGAGAGGGTGATAGTTACCAGATTACTTAGATTAGGGGCAGATATTTCCGGCAAAGCAAAGACAGAAGAAGACGAGGGCATGGAAAACAAGTTACCATAACCGACGGTCGTCGGCGTCGCGTGGGGTTGTGGGAAACCCGACCGAAATCTATGAGGCGAGCAAGACGAGGAAAAGGGGGAGCCGACATACTGCAAGGCTGAGGAGAAGCCATGTACCAGCGCCATGAGGCCCTGGTGACGGTCGCGGTTGAATGTGCGACGGCGGTGGCAGGGGGCATCGAGAAATACGATGAGAACAGCGGCGGTGCGGCAGACGTGTGGGCTGGCGTCGTGGTGAAGAACGACGGGAAAGGCGACGTGGGGTACCGCCAGCGGAGGCAACGGTTGTCCGGAGGTCGACGCCGGCAGTGGCTACTGGACGGCGGCTAGTTGAGCGGAAGATTGGGTGGAGAAATCCATCAGGATCGATTTTTTTTTTTTTAAGGATTGGGAGGGGAATTTTTTTTATAGAAAAACCTAGGTTGTGATACCATGTACAAGTGTGCAGAATAATTATGTTAACCTTAGTAGGTTAACTCTGGCATTCAATATATATAATGTTTACAATACAGACCAATGACTAGTAAACTACCATTCTACCCTTTACATATAATATTATCCCCTTTACATATAATATTATCCAATACCTACATGTTTGTCCAAGAGAAAAGTTTTAGTTGTTTCACTTTCACTGCTTTTCTATGATTTAGGCTAAATTTCTTTTTTTAAAGAACTGCTAAATTGCTTTCGTGAACTCAAGTAGGAATTTCTCGAATGTTAAACATATTCTCATTAAGCATTGCTATAATAAACAAAATAAGTATCGGTATAACACTAATTAAAACTTCTTGTAACTCTAAACTAGTATTGGTATGGCTCTAATTAATACTTCTTATTAACTCTAAACAAATGTTTCTATAATTCTAGTTAGTAATTCTTATAACTCTAAAGAAATGTTGTTATATACTTCTAACTGTTATTTCTTATATTCTAATTAGTACTTCCCACAACTCTTAATATGTATTTAATCTAAACATATGTCGATATAACTCTAATTAGTAGTTCCTACAACTCTAAATAAGTATCTTTATAACTCTAATTAGTACTCTAGCATGTGTATAATTATCGAGTACTCCTTTCTATAACTCTAAACAAGTGTTGGTGTAATTCTAAATAAATAATTTTGTAAGTCGAATTGATACTTACTACAACTCTAAATAAGTATTAATATAACTCTCTTTAGTACTTCCTCTAACTCTAAAGAAAAAGTTGTTATAACTCTAATTACTACATAATTCAACTCTAATTAATATTTCATATAACTCTAAACAGGAATAAACTTTGTTTACCCACCGGGTAGACTACCCACCATTAATAAAGACTTGTTGAGGATTGTGGTAATGGAATCCAACTCAACATAATTCATAATTTTTTAATCCTCTATTAGTAGTGGGTTGTCTACCTGGTGGGTATGTGTAGCAATGTCCCTCTAAAAAAATGTTGGTGTAACTCCAATTAGTACTTACTACAACTCTTAATAAGTATTGGTCTAACTCTAATAAATAATTAATATAACTCTAAACAATCATTAGCGTTTGGTCCCAATCCGGCCTGGTGGGCCATTGCATGATTCCAGGTCTGAATCCCTCCAACCAGCATGGGAGTCCCCCAGTGGGACCCACCCGTCTTAAATTCCGTGCCTACATTGGGACAACTTTCACACATTTCAACGCATATAAATAGCGGACAGATCCCCATTTATTAAGTTAAGGAATCCTAGACAATCCACTTCAAAAATCCCAATTAATTCACTTCAACTGACTTGATCGTCGGAGGGGCGATCCCGGATCCACCCCCGGGGTAGTCTAACTCTCGTCTTGTGCAGGTCTCCTAGCCGTCTCCGAGTATTCGGCCATCCATAATCCCGATCTCGATCCATCCCACCTAATACAAGTGGGTCGAGGCAGCGCCTCTGGCTTCCATCACTGATAGGCAAGTTCAACAATTCATCTGGCAACACTTGATCACCTGGTTTGGGGTCCCTCGAATACTCATATCAGACAACGGCAGACAGTTCAATAGCGGCCCCACTTGCGACTACTGTTCGAGGTTTGGGATTGAAACCAGGTTTTCTGCTGTTAGTCGACCTTAGACCAACGGACAAGCTGAAGCAGCCAACAAAGTGGTCCTGAAAGGGCTCAAGACGATGCTCGAGGGGGTAAAAGGCTCGTGGATCGATGACCTACCAGGGATCATGTGGTCTACCTGGACAACTGTTCGAGAAGCAACAGGTCACTCCCCTTTCAACTTGGTATACGGGAGCGAAGCAGTCCTCCATGTCGAGTTAGGCATCCCATCACCCCGGATCACGTTTTATGATCAAGACATCAACGATGAAGAGAAGAAGATTGACCTCGACCTCCTTCCGGAAACTCGAGGAACGGCTCTCCTCAAGGCCATTTCTTATAAGCTGAAGATCACCCAATTGTTCAACCGTCGAGTCACGCAGAGACATTTTCAGGTCAATGATTGGGTGCTCCGGAAATTCGAGTCCACTGGGCGGCAACCCAGCTTGGGAAAATTGCAGCCCAATTGGGAAGGGCCATATCGTGTAACTTCGATCGTCCGTCCGGGCACCTATCGCCTCGAGGACCAGGATGGCCATCCCCTCCCTCGATCATGGAACGCGGACAACCTCCGCAAATTCTATGTCTAATTGGTTTTGTCCCTCGAGCTTTGGAGGCATACCATATTAGCACTACTGTAGTCATTTTGTAAGGCATTAAAAATGCATATCGATCGTTGTAAGCATCGCAGAACACCTGTCTTTTGTGCCTTTTTGCCATATATATAACACATTTCCTATTATATGAATTGCTTGTTATATTATGCACTTCGAGTTCACTTAGCAATCGTACAAACAAGCACAAATACAAAAGGGCCTTGAGATTACTCAGGCGCAACGATAATTCTTATGAAAAACAAAGAACATAAAAGCTGGAAGAGACAAACAAATAAGGCAACAAATAATATTCCATTAAATCATATTACAAGTTATCGAAGTCGCTACAATACAAGTTAAAGTAAAAGCTTAGAGCGAACAAGAAAACCTAAAGGGTACAATGTTAACCCTAGTAGGAGACATAAGAAAAACTTAAAAGAAGACAAGGGGAAAGAAGGAACAAGAAGAGAAGAAGAGCCACCAAGAAGAGAAGAAGAGCAACCAAGAAGAGGAGAAGGGCCACCAAGAAGAGGAGAGAAGCTCCAAGTCACCCCTCGAGGTTGGCAGGGGGAGGAACTTGGCCCTCGACCTGGTCCGCCTCAACAGACCCTTCCTCTTGGGAAAGCGCCTTGACGCCATCCTCAACATCAGACCAGGAAAGATCGGGGGCAAGCCTCTCGAGGACCACCCGCACTTTGCGGAGGGCCTCAGTCTGCCCTATCTCAGACGCTTGGAGGGACGCATCCTCGATAAAAGCCCTCCCCTCATCGGAGTCCTTCCAGTCCTGAACCACTGCCTCCCGGCACTCCCGGGCCTTGGCAATGGCCTCTTCAGCTCCCTTCCGAGCCTTCTCGACCTTCTCCTCGACCTTCTTACGGTCCTTGGTCGCCTCCCTTTGCCTCCTGCTAGCAGAGTCCCTCAGCTTAAGGGCAACATCGCGGGCCTACTCCAGTTCCGCCTTCTTCTCCTCGAAGGCCTTCAGAGAGTTGGCCATCGATTCCTGGGCCTCTGAGAGCCGCATCTCGGCCAGCCTCAGTCGATTGACGAGAGTGTTCCTCTCGTCCCAAGACATCTCCCCCGAAACTGTCCCGGCGGCTATCCCGGGAACAGACCTTCGAGCCAGGGTCAACACCCTAATCGACTGCTGAAAGAAAGAAAGATGTTAGTAAACTAAAAGCTAAAAATGACAAGTATAAACTGGGAAAGTTACAATACCTCGGTCATGGTCGCCTTAATGGCTTTGACCTCTTGGCCATCAGGCGTCAGGCACGCCTTCTCATCCAACTCCTTCACCAAGTGCTCCGAGGCCTTGTTGAAGCGCGCGACCATCTCGGCCCTCGAAAGGGCAGAGAAAGGCAGTCTCATGGCCTCTTCAGCCCAAGACTTCTTCTTCGAGGCCGTCACGATCGCGACAGTGCTCGAGATGACAGGTGCCACAGGGGCAGGGGGTCTTCTATCTTGACCAAGGCCGGTTTCTCGGCCTTAACCTCCTTCGGCTCCGGCTTGGGAGCCAGGAAGGCAGGATGTTGTTGCCCCCCCTCGAGGGGAGGATCAGCCTCGAGTTTCACCACGGGGGATCCCGTGGTCACCCCCGAGGACGAAGAGGAGCCCAGGCTAGCTTTGGCCAGTCTTCGACGTTTGGCTGCTCGAAGGGCCTCGGCGGTAATCATAGGTGAAGAGATCGGGGGTCGAAGATTAACGAGGGAAAGAAAAATCAACGAGAGAGACAAGGAAAGTGAAAGCAGAATTATGAAATCTGCAGGCTAATTGTCTGTACTTATAAGCAGTACTGGCCACAATTCCCCAGAAAGGCATTAATTGCTCCCATCTAATGGGCTCCCACGTGGCAAGGCCTGGAAGGAGGCCTTAGGTCAATCCAGGATGAGTGAAGTTGTTCGACTTCCTCCTCCTCGGTGAGGTTTCGGATCAGCTTCACATCCGGCTTCGAGATAAACCTCTTGACCACCGAGTCGAAGAGGCAGGCCTTCTCGAGAGTAGACTTCTGTGTGAAATCCCGAGTATCATCCTCGGATTCCACCGCCTTCCTCTTCGTCGAGAGACGGAATGCTTCCTCTCCAACTAGGGAAACATCTTCCGTCCCTGGTATCTCGACTACCTTCCCCTTGGACTTTGAAGTATCCCTCGTTGGTCGGGGAATATCCTTCGAAGCCACCTCTCTCCTCTCGACCTCCCATGAGGAGTAACGATAGCGGACTTGGTAGGAGGACGGACCTTCGGCCTCTTTGAAGGATCCTAAAAAGGACGAAGGGTTAGGGAATAATAAGCATATGAAACACGACCACTCATAAGCAAAAGTTACCTTTGGGGCTCGAGGGACTTTGTTGTCGCCCTTCGACAGCTTCATCTTGAGCTGCTCTTGGACCCAATTATTGGCAGTCAGTCGCTTTTGCATCTACTCGTGCAATTCCTGGCGAGCAATAACTGCAAAAATAACGAGACAAGTTAAGAGAGCCTTGAAAAGAGGATAGTGGTCGAGTGCCTTAAACATACAAAAGTCCCTACCCTGGGGATAGGCTGGGCTTAACCCCAGTGCCGACAGAAAATGTTCATTGCTCAGGTCATCTGCGGCAGGATTCCAGAACTGAGGGACCTGCTTCTTATCACCCCTCTCGAGAATAGTGAGACATTAGCAGTAAATGGCTACCCTAGCCTCATCCTCCGACATCCGAGGTACAGACCTGTTCAACCATACATTAGGCCCCTCGAGTAGAGGGAACCACGGGGAAATCCCATTGTTTGGCTCGATACACATACATAAACTCAGTACGGAAAAACTGCTGGTTTGTAAGCATAGCACCCACGACTTTGTAAGGATGTCGAACCTGGAAGCTCCACCAGCCTTCCCCGTTCGGACCTGCGGACGTGGCGACCAACTTCATCATATTCCTCCATAAAACCAAGGAATGTGGGACGTCCATCATCCTGCAGACTACCAGGAACCCAACCATCGAGCCCACGCTGTTGGGCATAAGCTGGCATAAGGCCAAACCATAAGATGATAGTACCTCGACTATAAAGAGGTGTAGAGGAAACCTCATCCCGAGCTCGAGGTGCGCCTTGTACAAAGCTATGCAACCCATTGGCGAGGTGCAGACAGTTTCAGTAGGCTCCAGTATATATAGGGCATAGGGGTGCTTGATGAAGTAGGAGCTCTTGAGGAACCAGAGATTTCCCGATATGAAATCCATAAAAGGCCCCCGTAGGTGAAAGTGGGCTATCCCTCGAGGTAGATTCCCTGCATTCTCACTCTTACCACTCGTGCTCGCGGTGAGAGAATCAGCCTCACTACTTCCTTCCATCACTCGAATAACCTGGTTATCGAGAAGATTATCTAAGTAACTCCTAATGGCACGGGGTCGAGCAATGGTAATAGACTGGGGGGGTTATCTAGTTCACCCTCCCCACCAGAGAGCATGGATATACCGTTACTCGAATATGGTAGGGCGTCGAGGACCTGGGCAGGGTCCATGCACTCAAAGGCCGCGGACACCACCGGAATCCCTCCGATTAGGATCCCGTTGAGCAATGGTTCCAGCAAGGGAGGTGGGTCCCCGAGCTAGAAGAGGTATCCCCCAGGTCCATCGATGGGGGGATCCATCCAGAGCGGTCCATAAGGAAGAAAAGGAAAGAAATAAAGGAAGAAAGATCGTACCTTGCAAAGGAAAGACTCTCGAGTTCCGTCCGCGGGTTGAGAAGAAGCAATCGACCTTCAGGGCTCTCGAGATCGTACGGAAAGGAGGCGGATTCTCAAAAGGATCAGAACACAAATGAGACAAAATAAAGTACTTACCCTCATTTATATATATTGCCTGAAAAGGACGGTTAACATCCCGACGGGCTTAGAACCGCCTCAGGACGCCACGTCATTGGGCCTATCAAAAAGCCCAATAAACGCCAACCTCCTAGCACAGTCCCCTCTAGCCCTCCTAGGAGAGGTGGCTGGAACCCAACTGGATCCAGCGCCAGAGTGCGTTGCACCTTCGAGAAAACCCTCTCCTTGCCGGAGCTCTAACTCCCTGGGCCATCCGCTCCCAGATGGAGGCCAAAGACCTACATCGAGGCACCTCACCTAGATCGATTGGGGGATATCTCGGCCGCCACCATCGGTGAGATCGACACCCCTCAAGCGCTACGGTGTCATACCCCTCCAGCGAACCAGGGACGCCTGGGTAACCTCAAGCGAGGGTGCTTCCCCGAGTTATTCGAGGCTCATGAGCCCCCGAAGAAACCTTGGGCGAGGTTCTCTGAACTTCCTCGAGTTACCTAGGGCTCATTGGCCCCTGGGTAACCTCGAGCAAGGTCTCAGAACTTCCTCGAGTTAACTGGGGCTCATTGGCCCATGGTAACCTCGAGCGAGGACTTTGAACTTCCTCGAGTTACTTGGGGCACATTGGCCCCTAGGCAACCTCGAACGAGGTCCCTGAACTTCCTCGAGTTACCTAGGGCTCATTGGCCCCTGGGTAACCTCGAGCGAGGTCTCAGAACTTCCTCGAGTTACCTAGGTCTCATTAGCCCCTGGGTAACCTCGAGCGAGGTCTCTGAACTTCCTCGAGTTACCTGGGGTTCATTGGCCCCTGGGTAACCTCGAGCGAGGTCCCTGAACTTCCTCGAGTTACCTGGGGCTCATTGACCCCTGGATAACCTCGAGCGAGGTCTCAGAACTTCCTCGAGTTACCAGGGGCTCATTGGCCCCTGGGTAACCTCGAGCGAGGTCTCAGAACTTCCTCGAGTTACTTGGGGCTCATTGACCCCTAAGTAACCTCGAGCGAGGTCTTAGAACTTCCTCGAGTTACCTGGTGCTCATTGTCCCTTGGGTAACCTCGAGCGAAGTCTCTGAACTTCCTCGAGTTACCTGGGGCTCATTAGCCCTTGGGTAACCTCGAGCGAGGTCTATGAACTTCCTCGAGGTACCTGGGGATCATTTGCCCCTGGGTAACCTCAAGCGGGGTCTCTATACTCCCTTGAGTTATGCGGGGTCCAGGTATCCCCCAAATAATTTCGAGCCAGGCTTATCCACCCCTTCACAGTAAAAGGACGGCCTCGTGGTCTCCGCAAAACACATGGCATCGACTAAGGCCCCTCCCATATATTTCGCGTGGGGCTAAGGTTTGGGCCCATGTAACACCCCGATAATTCTCTCTTTACAGAAATAACTTTATAATATAAAACTTAGAGAATTACCCAGGCATTATCGCCCGTGTGATAACGTATCGACTTATTCAGAACTTTGCAGCGGAAAACAATGTACTAAAAACCAACTTTATTAAAACTTACTAAATAAATGACAAGTGTTTGAAACTTAAACACACTAACTTAAATAAACCACAATCTGAAATAAATATGTTCCTACGAAAGCATAAGTTAAACTACGCTAGATATATAGTCTCTCCACTCCAGATTCCCAATGCGATGCACATCTGCGAACCTGTAATGTCAATTCAATATCGACTCTGCTCACCAAAAGGATCATCACAGGATAATTAAGCAAAGCCATGATCACACACACAAGTAAAACACGTAATCAGCAAAGCTGAGTACTACATATCATATATAAATATTCCTAAACATGATACTAAACAATAACGTATAGGAATAAATAATAAATAATCATATAATAAACTGCAGGCAACTTTTACTGAACTAAACTCAAAACAATCTTTTTAATACTCAAATGGAATACTTATTGGGACGAGTTGTCTTGCCTACTAATGTGAAATGCAGGCGCGACTCCGCATTTCAGAGTGACCTGCGATATCGAGGAACCTTTGAAATAAAAGAGGGATGGTGATCAATCCATTCCTAGAAAAGCTATGGCACGCTCACCATAACCCCAATCCTTATGTCCAACTCTAGACATGCACAAGTCTAAAGTCTATAACTTATTCTCGTTACACTTTACGTTAATTACATGTTATTACTTGTGTTGATACACACAGACAAGTAACACATAATTAAAAATCAAACAGTCATAACAGAACTTCTTTTATCTTTGGATTTACAAGTGATCACAACTTACAATCCAAGACTACTTAGGCTCCGTTTGGTAGGGCGTAAAATATTTTCAGTGTAAAATGATTTTCATGGAAAACAATTTACAATGGAAAACACAATTCCAAAATTAGTTTTTCGTTGTTTGGTTCGATGTAAAAAAAATGATGAAATGAAAGGAAAATGAAAGGGAAAGTAAGGAGGTAGTGAGAGAAGTGTACAAGAGAGAGAAGGAAAATAGTTTTCCCTTCATTTTGAAAGGAAAATGGTTTTCCATCTTTGGGAGAGTAATTTTACCCCAAGGGAAAATGGTTTTACACTCTTTTGCCAACCAAACAATGTAAAACTGAAAATAGAGGAAAACAGTTTTCCGGGAAAACGTTTTACGCCCTACCAAACGGAGCCTTAATTCCTTTTTATTCTTTACTCACTTACTTGTTGAACCTAGCCAACAATAAACTTACCTTTATATAGGTATAAATTGTAACTTACCAAATAAGGTCCACGGCCCTCATAAGATAATAAAATGATACTTCTCAAGAATACATGCATTACATGATTCACTTTAACATATACTAATTCTTATATGAATTAATAAATAAACTAACTTAACATGCTTGCATCAATTATTCCATACAAACATTATAATTTGATAATCATCATCAATTCTAGATCACATGTTGCACACAGGCATATAACATGTAAAATAACTATAGAAATCACATATATGAACAATCAGGTTCCTATACATGATACTAAAAATTTAAACCTTCCTTAAACATGGTACTAAGCCACATAGCATGTAAATAATGTACGTACCTCGTATATACGAGCCTGTAGGCCACTTTTAAATCGTTAAAAGTCTCCTACAACGTATTCTCCGCCTAGAAAATAAAGTAACTAAAATTAATAACTTGAACCAAAAATTACAGCAGCTTTAAATAGATTAAAACCCCTTAAAAACACGTTTTAAAATTATTTTTAAGTGTCAAACTTAAGTTATTTTTAATTCCTAGTATAGTACTACTATTATAGCAATCAAAAATCCTTAAAAACTCCATAAATACTTCTTTTCTGAAATTACAGCACTTTTAAAATCTAATAACTCTTTTGAAAATATGTACAACGTATTTAAAATTACGTACTAAACAAATCTCGTAGTTCATAATATATTTCTTTAGTTTCTAGCAAATAAAAAACCCTAAAAACTCTTATTTTCATGATTAAAACTAAAAATAAACTCAATATAATAAATCTGAAATTTCTTATACTATAAACTATGATAACCAAAATATATAAAAAAAACAGTAATTTAATTAGTAAACATGATAAATAATAATAAAATAACATAAAAACCTAGTCTTTTAATGGAATCTTAGGAAGGAAGAAAGAAAACAACCAATAGCAAAGGAGGAAGGTGGTGCCGGCCAGCAACAGCAGCAGCAGAAATTCGACGGCAACAACTTTCGGTTTTTGAAAAAGATTTGTGACGTTTCTTGTCGAACAAGAAACGTTACTTGAAGAAGAAGAAACGAATTTTGAGAGAGAGATGAGAATGGCGCACGAAGAGGAGAGAGAAAAAGTCGAAGGAAGGAAGAAAAGGTGAATGACATGATTTTGAGAAAAAAAATTGTGTAGGGTGAAATAATTGGGTTTTAGAATATTTATATAAAGGCTTCCCTTTATGGGCTTAGGAAAAGAGATAATATTTAATGAAACTTCATGACTAATAAGATGGACAATTTAAGACTTTAGTCATCAACATGACTTTTTCCCTTTATATCCTTTTAGGATTTTCGATTCCATTAAACTTCTTTTTCAATATACTTTAATATTTAAAAGCTTTATTAAAACATGCTTAATTAAAATATTTCTAATTTTATTAAGCTATGAAAAATAATTCCATTTGACTTTTAAAATAGTCAACCCTTTTTAAATAGTCAAATCATTTTCCAAACTCATTTGGATTTAAATATAACTATATAAATACTTGAATATATTTATAAAAATTCTTTAAAATTGTGGGGGATTACAGCCCATTCCGACCTGGTGGGCCGTTGCATGATTCTAGGCCTAAAGCCCTCCAACCAGCATGGGAGTCCCCCAGTGGGACCCACCCGTCTTAAATTCCGTGCCTACATGGCAGGGACAACTTTCACACATTTCAACGCCTATAAATAGCGAACAGATCCCCATTTGTTAAGGTAAGGAATCCTAGACAATCCACTACACAAATCCCAATTAATTCACTTCAACTGACTTGATCGTCGGAGGGGCGATCCCGGATCCACCCCCGGGGTAGTCTGACTCTCATCTTGTGCAGGTCTCCTAGCCATCTTTGGGTATCCGGTCATCCATGATCCCGATCTCGATCCATCCCACCTAATACAAGTTTTTACCCGAAACAATTGGTATAACTCTAAAAGCTATTTGGAATCATTGGTATAACTCTAAAAGCTATTTAGGATTTGTTTGACAACAATACAACACTCCGCATAAAAAATCTGTGAATGCGTAAATCAATTTCGCAACACCAAAATAATTCGAACTAATCAATCAACAGTGGGTCGTAGTTTTTTTTTCCCAAAAAACTATAAAAGCATAAAAGATCTAATGGCCCATATTATTTCTCATTTCTCATTTAAATATCATTCTCATGTGATCTTGCATCATATATATATATATATATATCAGTTCTTTGGTTCATTAGTTTTGGAATCTAAAACCAGTTCATGAGTCATTAATGAGCCAATTAGTTGTGTTCTAATAAGAGTTTAGTTAAGTCTTTAGCCTCTTGGATAGCAGTGATTTTAGGAAGCCATCGATTTGTTAAACTTCTTATAACTTTTCTTACTAGATCTTCAGAGGAATAAGTTTTGCCTAGATAACGCAATTCATTAGTGATTAGCGTGAATCTAGTGAACATCTCTTTAATAGATTTGTCCTTATTCATAGTAAATAATTCATATTGTTGGACAAGCAAATCTATTCTAGATTATTTTACCTCATTCATACTCTGTGGGCCAATTCCAGTGTGTCCCATATTTCTTTTGCAGTAGTACATGCAGAGATCCTTGAGTATTCATCAGGTCCAATTCCATATTGAAGAATACTCATAGCATTGAAATTTTTTTCGGCTTTTGCATAGTCAACTGCATTGTAGTCGTCTTCATCCTTGTCGATCATCTTTTCTTCAGCATCTTTGACTTGGATAAGAATATGTCTTGTTCTTATGATTCTCCAGCACTCATAGTCCGAACCTTGAATGTAGATCCTCATTCTTGTCTTCCACCATCTGTAATCCTTTCCATTGAAAGTAGGACACTTGGAGTGTCTATCTCGAGAGTCATCTTGCATATTCTTGATTTCTATTATCTAGAGATTAGTCTTACGAGAATAGCCTACTCTGATACCACTTGTTGTAACACAAGGTGACACTCAAGAAGGAGGGTTGAATTGAGTGACGAAATCTAATCGATTTTCGCAAGACCTCGGTTATGGCACTGTGCGAATCACTCGTAAATCCCTTATTTGTGTTTTTGCGAAAACTAAAACTAAAACTATATGAAATTAACACTCAAACACAAGATATTTTAAGGTGAAAGGGAATACTAATGTCATAGTGGTAAATCACTTATATGGTTTTCTGATCTATATTTTAAGCTTGGGAAATTAAAAGAGAAAAAAAAAATCTCATTCTTTTCCTCCCTTCCTCGTGTCAACTGTTGTCAAAAGACAACACATCCTCATCTTCTATCATCGTGTCAAAAGGAGCAAATCTTTCAATTTGAGTTGTCAAAATTCATGTTATCTCCATCATTGAGATGTAATCTCTTTAATTTTTTCTGATTTCGGGCAAAGCTAAGAACCCCAATTCTTCATTCTCGCATCTCCTCTGTTTTCGTCAATCTGTTATGCAATTTTCTCCAACATGCAATCTAAAAAGATCGTGATTGCAAATGTCTCGTAAAAATCTTGATTACAATTGTTTTAATTATAAGATAAGTTAAATCTGTAAATACGTTCTTAAGCCACTAAAAAGATGTTCTGGTTGGGCAGTGTGTACTCAGTTTTCCTGATTTTGTTCTTGGAATTTGTCCTGGTGGGGGCAGAGTTTATTGTTAGTGATCTTGCAGGTTCATATGTGGAAAGCTCATAATGGAGTAAAAGGAAGAATTTAGGTATCAAGGTTATAATTAGGTGTAAGGGTTCAGAGGTTGTATTTAGGATTATTTATCCTTATTTGTATAAAAATTATTATATTGCTTTAAGAGTCGAGCAAGGTATTATGTAATATGTTATTTGGTTATTGAGAATGATTTGCTGTGGTCCTGACCGACAGGTCCAGGATTACTTTCAGGTTTATGTTTCCGCTACGAGTAAATATTAATTCAAGGTTATTAAGTATTAATTGAGTTTTATGAATGTTAAGTGTAATTAGCTAGCAGCTCGAAAGTGCGGGCTGTTACAGGTGGTATCAGAGCATGGTCGTTTTAGAGTTGTCGTGATCTTCATATCATGACATATGAGGTTAAGAAAGATATTGAGATTGTTTGAAATTGATTTGGGTTATTAGTTAGTTGACAATTGCGGAATTGGAAAATGAGAAATTAAAGGTTGAGTGTTGGGAAATTTGCAAAAGTGGAAAGTCTATTGGGTTTTAGATTTGAGTGGCTATAAGAGAAAGATCGAATTATATTGATTGAGATTACAGGAAGTTAGGAAATTTTTCTTTTGAGGTATTATAGTTCGTTGTGAGTTCTAAGCTAATTTTTGTGAAAATCTTTTATGTAATGTATTCGTTTTGAAATGATCTAAAGTTTCCAGTATTTAAATTTCGAGCACGAAATTTATTTTAAGGGTGGTAGAGTGTAACGGTCCGTATTTTTAAGCAAATTTATTAAGAGCTAAATATTTAACTTAGCTTAATTATGATATTTTATTAGTAAGATTGATTTAAATATTTTAAGGTAAAAGGGAATACTAATGTTATAATGGTAAATCACTTATATGGTTTTCTGATTTATATTTTAAGCTTGGGAAATTAAAAGAGAAAAAACATCTCATTCTTTTCCTCCCTTCCTCGTGTCAACTGTTGTCAAAAGACAACACATCCTCATCTTCTATCATCGTGTCAAAAGGAGCAAATCTTTCAATTTGAGTTGTCAAAATTCATGTTATCTCCATCATTGAGATGTAATCTCTTTAATTTTTCTGATTTTGGGCAAAGCTAAGAACCCCAATTCTTCATTCTCGCATCTCCTCTGTTTTTGTCAATCTGTTCTGCAATTTTCTCCAACATGCAATCCAAATTTGCTCCTTGTTTCTTCATAAAAGTTGTAGATCTCTTCGAGCTAATAAATTTGGGCACAAAAATCACACGATTCGGAGTTCGGAGCTATGAGTTACGCCCTTTGCAAGTTTGGTGTTATTGCTGAAATTCTGATGCGTTGCTGCTGTGCGACAGTGCTTGTTGTTGATTTTTGATCGGTTTCGAATGTCTTTTGCAAGGTATAACCCAGATTCATTTCTTTGTTTTCTCTTATTGAATTCCAAGAACCTAAATTCAGAATTTATGTTGATGTTGTTAAGAACATTCTTCAAAGCCAAAAATTCGAATCTTGGGTATAATAGCAAATCAGATCATTGGGTGTTTTTGATGTTGAGAAAAAGATTAAAACTTTCTTCTGTTAATTGATTGAAATTGTTTTTGGAACATATAATCTTAGTAAGCTTGCTACTGCCATTGTTCTTCCTCCTCTTGTTCATGAATATAAGCTAAGTTTCTTACCACCTCTTGTTTGATTAAAGACATTCAAGTTCCTGTAAATGGGTTTTATGTTTCTGATTATATAAATAAGTTCAGTTTTTTTTGAATATTATTGTTGAATAGCAAAATCAGTTATGTTAAGCATTTGTCATACTTAAAGATTAAATCTTTTCTATTTATTTAATGGGTTGGATTGAGGTTTATAATTTGTATTTATATTTCTTAAGTTAGTTTATGAAATTTAATTTCAATAAGTCATGTTGTTTGATAGTATCCTCTGTGAATTAGAATGAGGTTAATTGGAGTTAGAGATTGATATAGGGAATTGGATTAGTAAAATAGTTTGTAAATAAGGAGTTGTGGGTAGTTCATGAAAGAGGTTAGAAGGTATGAGAAAGTTTATTTCTTTATCTAATTGGTAGTAAGGATGTTAATTGTTGTTCATATATATTGTTGTGAGGTGATTGTTGGAGATTGATAAAGAATTTAGAGATGTTGGACACTTGAAGATTATTATGGAATTGAGCGTTCTTTGGGGAAATGAAAAAGGTACACACATGTCCTTCCACTTTTCAAATATATTATTGATATTTCGATTAATCATATAAACTATAGAAGTTGATCTTGATATGTTTTCATAAGTTAAATTTATGTTGTATTAAAAATGTGATTTGTGTACTATATGGTTTGTGAAATACATGTTTATGAGTTTTAAGACAAAGGTAGAACTAAATCGCAGGTTAAGTTATATTGGCTATAAGTTATGTTTTATGTTTTATGTTTTATGTTTTCACTAAAGTAGGCGTATGATTTATTTCAAGCACATGTAAGTTATAAATGGATTTTGATTCTAGAGTGAGATATCAAGTATAATCGATATATCTATTAGAGATATTGAATTTAGATTATGTATGTAAATTATAGATAGATGTTTGTGATGCGACTCATTATGACTATAATATAAGTCTTCAAAGGAAGGAGTTTTCCGATATAAATTTGGAGGATTTTATACTTCGGCTTCGGGGAATAAGAGTTTCTAAGTTCATAAACTAAATATCGTGTTATGTGTGTGCAAGGGAAGAAGTCCAGTTTATAATTAAATTATAGTATTTAGAAGCACCTTCTTGAAGAAACTTTGGTTATACGCTGGGAATTTATGATACTATTGGAGCCAACAATAAATCATTGGGATATTAGATTTAATATGCATCTGTAAAGTTATAAATAAGCTTTCTGAATGTGTTTTGGGGAGAAAGAAAATTTCGGACTAAAAGATATATCACATTATTCAGAGGTAGTCTTTGGAGAATTCCGAATCCTTCAAAATGGATTTTGTAAGATAGAAATTACATGTTGGAGATGGTTGTGAGTTTGATGGATTGCTAAATAGAATTAAATGAAAAGGTTATTCTGCATGAAGAACATTTGTGTTTTAGATATAAAGTTTATATAGAATAAAAAACTCTAATTTGGAGATATGATCTTTTGGTAAGCAATGTTTTGTTTTGGAGAATCCTTTATGGAAATGAAGCATAGTTTCTTTAAAGTCGGTATTGAAAGGGATTTAGCCAAAGAATTTTTATAAAGACTGATTTATACCAAGTTACTAGAATGTTATGCAAGCAATTTAAATTGGGTATATGAATCTGAATTTTCGAAAATATGAATTTATGATTCCGTTTTTATGAGGGGAAGAAGCTGCTAAAGCAGTGACGAACAACATTCGTAGAGCGAATATTGCTCATTATGTGTTAGAGCGGGTATTGCTCTGGAGCGGGTATTGATATGGAGCGGGTATTGCTCCGTTATGTGGGGTCATGACCTAATAATCTTGCAAGCAGTACAAAATGGAAGAGGGAGACGTCCCTTGTAAAAAGCTTAGAGAATTCGCCTATAAGGCAACTCTATTCGTGTTCTCTTCCCCAGTATGATATTGAAAGAAAAATAGAATATGTATTTGAGTATTCGAATGGTTTCGTGGAAAGATATTTCAAAATTTAATTTCTGAAATGATGTTTTACTCACCCAAGTTATAGAGTTTATGCGCCGATTTTGGTAGTGATTACCAAGGAACTTGTTAGGAATTTATGCAGGAGTTAACTATGATATGCATATGGATTAAAGGTTTTTGGATCATATGGATTAAATGTTTTTGGTGTATGATCCACAGAAGTGGGAGAGATTTATTGATGTAAAGTATGTTAGAGTTGACTTCGGAAGATCGTATTAGTTCTATGGAAGTAGCATTACAACTGTGTTCAAATATTTGTTATATACTTCTTTATTTATGACTTCGATGTATCTTGATTGCAAATGTCTCGTAAAAATCTTAATTACAATTGTTTTATAAGATAAGTTAAATCTGTAAATACGTTCTTAAGCCACTAAAAAGATGTTCTGGTTGGACAGTGTGTACTCAGTTTTCCTGATTTTGTTCTTGGAACCTGTCCTGGTGGGGGCAGAGTTCATTGTTAGTGATCTTGCAGGTTCGTATGTGGAAAGCTCATAATGGAGTAAAAGGAAGAATTTAGGTATCAAGGTTATAATTAGGTGTAAGGGTTCAGAAGTTGTATTTAGGATTATTTATCCTTATTTGTATATAAATTATTATATTGCTTTAAGAGTCGAGCAAGGTATTATGTAATATGTTATTTGGTTATTGAGAATGATTTGTTGTGGGCCTGACCCACAGGTCCAGGATCGCTTTAAGATTTATGTTTCCGCTGCGAGTAAATATTAATTCGAGGTTATTAAGTATTATTTGAGTTTTATGAATGTTAAGTGTAATTAGCTAGCAGCTCGAAAGTGCGGGCTGTTACATATAACGTGATTCAATCTCACCTCTGACATCTACGTCCACATGAATGAAACTCTTTTATTTCTTTGAATCCTAAAATATCTACCTCTTGATACAATAAGAATCCCCCACTACTAACCCTAGTAGTGCTCCCAAAAACTTAACTCTAAGTGTTGCGACTCTCTATAATTATGAAATTACAAAAAGAAAAGATCCTCAAATGTGTGCTTCTTATTCAAGCTAATTAGAAGACAATTACAAACTTTGAATAGTTACTCAAAGTGACTAGAACAATGTTGTACCCTGTGCCTTAGGATATTGTTTTCAACTCTTAAAATCTCCGATTTGTTCTCTCTGAAAACGTAAGTTATGAGACTGAATTATAATCCCTTTTATAGCTTATGGACTTGTCAAAAATCCTCCAAAATATGTTTATCTTTTACTACTTAATTTAAGGGATAGAACCTTTTCTTTTTAGAAAATACAATTTATCCTTTTCATCTTTATCTTTGATTCTAAAAAGATAGGTTTTCCTTAAATCAATGTTTATCTAAATCTTTGATAACCAATTGATTTTCTTTTTATATCATACTCCTTCATTATATCGAAAATTCTTTTTCCCAAAATTGTTTTCAAAAATCTTATTTTTATCAAAACTGTTTTACTCGGTTTTTATCAAAAATATGTTTTAATAAGAATCCTTAAATTGTTTTACTCGGTTTTTATCAGAAACACGTTTTAATACAAATCCTTTCATAATCGGTTTTATCAAAACTTTATCAAAATCATTTTCTTTGATAAAACTTGAATTTCGAATTTCTCTTTCCTTTTAATATAGATATATAAAATAAACACAATTATTTATTTCCTTAACTCTAAGAAAATAATAATTATCCTAATTTTATATTTCTATACTTGGCACATAATATATCACCTAGTTCTAGCATATTACATTTTGCATATAGTAACTAAACTTGGAATTTAATATAAACTTGGAATTCAATCTTGATTCTTCACTTCTTCAAAGCCTTCATTCATTTATTTGTAGCCTTCATTCATTTATTCCTTTCTCAAACATCTGTCACAAACTTTCATACTATAACATATTATATTATTTTTCATCATCAAAACTTAACATGAACATGCACACGCACAACGCAACTTATGATTATGGATTGCTAAATTCAGTCCATGGGCCAACCCTATTCTTCCTGACCTCACTATGTTTCACAGGACGGAGTGGAGTGGCGCTCCACTCCATTCTTCTCCTGGCAAATCAGCTAAAGCTTCCTCTTCCCTCTCCCTCTTTTGATAACTGACTGGATTGCTGGCAAAGCAAACACCACAACCCTTTTCCCACCATCACCAACCAACCCCTTCCTTTTATCCACACCAACCTCCTTTCCTTTACCCTCATTCTCACCCCCCTTTTTCAGTAGCTTGCATATCTCACTGCAAGACCTCGACATATAGGGCCTACGAACAGAAGAACTTCCATGTTTCTTCTCCTCCACCACATCATGCATCACTTCATCCTCATCAATTTTTTCTAACTTAACCATCCTCTCCAATAACCCTAATTTTTCTTCCTCCTCCTCCGCACTATCGATATCAATAATCTCCATCTCACCCTCAAACGACGAGTCATCGTTAAAAGTAAAATCCTCCAAGATCTGACAACGATTATCCTCTTTCACGTTTTTCGCGGCCAAATTCGATGGTAATTTGGGACTCACCTCCCCCAATTGAAACCCCTCCATCTCCCCCAACTGCTCATCCAACGCAGATTCAAGCGCCTTCTTTGCGTTGGGACTCGTATGATGTTCCGCTCCCCCAACTTTATAAAAATGACGAGACCAAGGAGATCTACCCTCGAAGGAGTCGCAGATGTCCTTGATTAACAGCATCACAATTTCTAGGGTTTTTGTGTTAGAGTTCAAGAACAGGGAGGAGAGAAGAGGAGAGAGAGAGAGAGGAGAGAGAGTTGAAAGATCGAGAAATATGGGGGGTTGGGTTGATTTAATTTTGGGGGTTTCCTTTTTAATTTGGGTGAGTTTGAATCTGAAAAGTGGTTGGATTTAATGAATTATGGTGGAAATCATCAAATTGGGATAGTTTGTTTAGGGATTTAATTAGGGGGCCACAAATCAGTTTTTAATTTTTAAGTAAGGGTAATGTTGTCTTTTTACCCTAAACTTACTAAATAAGGAAAAGAAAAAAGTGTTGTAAATATTTTGTAATATTCCAAAATAGAAAGTGTTGCAAATAATATGACACAGAAGAAGTGTTAAAATAGGAAAAAAATACAACCATAAAGTAAATACTCTCTTATTCCCTATTAAAAAAGAAAGAAAGAAAAGAAACACATATTGTGGGGCAACTTCCCAATATGAAATCTGAACTCATTTGCCCCAAAACTCAAAAACTCACGAAAACCCTAAGGGGGCTGAATTCACAAAACCGAGTCTCACCGTCGCTATGAAACAACTGAAAATTCCCACGACGAAAGCATGTAATTTGGAGGAATTAGAAAAGTTGAGGGAAACCACCAGAGATAGCATTCTCTTCTGGAAGAGGTATGAAAAGTACTTCAACGTCGAAAGTTACTTGCAAGAAGCCATGGATAACGCTCAAGAAATCCAGAAAATTGTATGTTCGCCATTTTTTGTTCTTTCTTTTTTTTATTTTCTTCTTTACTCGTTTTATTTGCATTAATTGCGTAATATTTGCATGAATTGCATCATTATTTCGGTTGCAAATGATTAAGTATAAAGTGATGACTTTTTTTTTATTTGTCGGTCTTGGATGATCAATTCATATTTCTACTCTTTCTCGATCACTTCTAAATGTAAGAACACAAAATAATTGTATTCTTCCTTTTACATAGTCTGGATTTCTTTCCAGATATCTTTGCCAAATTTCCAAATATATATGAAAACAGAGGATTTGATTCACATATTAGAATGAAACTAAAGAAAAGTGGCTTTTTGAAAATCTGGTATAAAATACTTTAAGCTTAAGGTAATGGGTTAGAGTTTATGTTGGATTTACTTGTGAGATAAAAATTTAGAAAAATGGGGTAGTGTTATGATTAAGCTTATGTTTGACATCACAACAGAACATCTTGGTTATATGACAAAAATATTGTTAATTTTATAGTAATTAGTTCTAAGTTTTTTTTTGTTGCCAATTCAAAGTTGTTATTAACTACCAAAAAAATATGGTAAGGTTACAACCAGACACAAGCATTCATCCACTGTAGAACAGGCTCTACACAATGGATAAAACCAACTGTAGAACAAAACTCTACATGAAGGCAAAAGAAAAGCCTCAACAGAAGGCTTAGTAAATTAACAGCTTTCCATCATCTTCTTTACACAAACAAGCAACCTTAAAAATGACCTCCTTAACTACTTGATTGCTATTAGCACATCTCCCATTAAAAATCTTGTGATTCCTTTGTTTCCATAGTGCATATACTGTTTCAGTGAAGCTCGTAATATAAATCCTGGCAACTCTAGTACTACCCCTTGCTTTAGCAATGGCTTTGCTACACTCTTGCTCAAAAGTGTTACCCTGACTTGTGATATGTATGATATGATATACACTTCTCCAAATAGCTGCATCATAAGAGCACTCAAAGAACAAGTGCTGAACACTTTTGTTAGCACAATCACATAGGCTACAAGTTATTCTACAAGGGACATTCCACTTGCTTAACCTATCTCTAGTAGCAAGTCTATTATGTAAAGCCAGCCATAAGATAAACTTGCTTTTAGGAGTTGCCTGGTTATTACAAATTAGTCTCTTCCAGTTGACACTTTGATTCTTCCCCTGCAGCATCTTGTAGGCTTGCTTGATACTGAACTTGGCATCTTTAGTAATGGCATTCCATCCACCCAGAAGGTTTAGTATATTTCAACTCTCAATGATTCCTTAGCAACCAAGAAGACTTGGCAGTGACATTCACAGTAGAGTAGGTTAATCTTTTAATATAATAAGCATGAACCCATTTAACCCACATCTTATCTGTTTTGAAAGCAATTGCCCATAAGAGCTTGAGCATAGCTACTTTGTTCCATAGTGCCATGTTGATCAAGTTCCAGCCTCCACATGATTTAGGCTCATAGAATTTGCTGCAAGCTATAGGAGCTTTTTTTGAGTCAATAGTATTACATGTCCATAAAAGTCTTCTGCAAATAGCTTCAACAACCTTGATCATCTTCTTTGGTAAGGGAAAGATATGCCCCCAATAGTTTTGCATACTACTAAGGATACTCCTCACCAATTGAAGTCTTCCTACATAAGAGAGTAATTTGACAATCCAACCCTGAGCTCGAGATGTGATTCTCTCGATTAAAGGTTTGCACTGAGAGTACGTGACTTTCTTTGCACTTAGAGGTATCCCTAGATACCTAAAAAGAAGAGTGCCAAAATTCATATTGTTGGCCTCTACAAGGTTTGTTGCTTCCTCTTGAGTTACTCCAGCCAAATATATATTACTCTTTTCAGGGCTACTCAAAAGCATTACAGATCTTAGTAATCTGCTCTACAGAATAAAAGCAGGTCATCTGTAAACATCAAATGAGTAAGTTGTAATCTTTCACACTTGGGATGATAATTGAAGTCTGGATTATTATTGAGTTCACCCAAGCACCTGCATAGATACTCCTGCTATGGGCAAAGAGGAAGGGGAGAAAGAGGGGTCCCCTTATCTAAAACCCTTTTTAGCAGTGAATGGGGTAGATGGCTTGCCATTAACTGTGATAGAGTAGCTCACACTTTGCACACAAGCCATTATCCAGCCATTAAAATTGCTAGGAAAGCCCAGTTCCTCCAGCATACTACTCAAGAAAGGCCACTCCACTGAATCATAGGCCTTTTTGATGTCTACTTTAAGACAACATCTAGGTGACATACCCTTCTTGTTATATCCCCTAATCAGTTATGTAGCAAGAAGAATGTTTTCAGAGATGTGTCTATTAGGCATGAATCCTGTTTGTGAATCAGCAACAACTTCACTTATGACTCCTTGTAGTTTTTTTGTAACAATCTTAGAGATTATTTTATAAATGACAGTACAACAGGCTATAGGCCTAAACTCCTTTGCCTTAGCTGCATTCTCTATTTTAGGTATAAGAGTGATAGCAGTTGCATTAATAGGTTTATGGAGTCTTGCTTTCTTAAAGAATTCATGCACTGCTCTATAAACATCATCTTTGATTATGTGCCAACTTTTCTTATAGAAGAAAGAGTTGAAACCATCAATCCCTGGAGCCTTAGTATCATTGATGTTTTTCAAAGCACTATCAATTTCATGAGTAGTAACGGGTTGAGTCAGCATTATACCAGAAGCTTGACTAAGTCTTGGACCTAGCTCTTAGAGTTTGGAGATTAGAGCTTGAAGAACTGGGGCAGCAGTGCCAAGGAGGTTTCTATGGAACCCCACAAGTTCCCCTTGAATCTCATCAGGCGTTGTTGACAAATCTCCATGATCACTATATAGCAGGATGATATTATTCTTAGCTTTTCTTACTTTTGCTGCCGTGAAAAAAAGCCTAGAATTAGTATCCCCATGAGCAATCCGATCAATTCTTGCCTTTTGCTTCAAGATGATATCATCAATTCTATTTTCCAACCATCTGCACATTTTCACCTGTTGTTGAGTGCCAAGCTGCACTAACTATATCACGGAAATGTTCATGCTCTGTTAAAATATTATGGAATTTATAGGGTCTACGTCCTCCAGTATCATTTCCGCCAAAGTCAAGCACTAGAGGAGAGTGATCTGATATCCCACTAGGTAGATAGTTCACATGAGCTTCAGGATATTTGAAGGTCCATCTATCATTCACATAAGCCCTATCTATTCTACTAGAGACTCTATCAGGGCCAATACTATTATTACACCATGAATAGAACAATCCACTACTGGGAGCTTCCATCACCTGCCCTTGCATAATAAAGTTTGTAAGATCTTGCGTTTCATGATCTGTAATTGGTGCACCATTAAGCCTATCATGAGCATGAGCTACAACATTAAAATCTCCTATGAGAATTAGGGGAGTACTTCACTCAGTAGTGTGTTGTAATAGCTCCTTCCAAAGCCCGTTCCTATCTTGAATGGTGTGAAGACCATATATAGCAGCTATATGGAATTGGATATTACCCAACATGTTTTCAACATTCATGAGAATAAGCTGTTCAGTTTTAGACACAACTTGAGCTTTAACTTCTCCTGGTTTCCATCCAAACCAAATTCTCCCCGAAGGAGAATAATCATTATTATCCTCGCACTTCCAAGCCAAGCCAAACATTTTCCTGGCTTTGTGAACATTATTTCTTCTAACTCTGGTTTCATAAAGAGCAATGCCACTAATGCTATGTTTATTTAAGAAGTTTTTAACTTCTTTCTATTTAAGAAGGTCATTCATCCCTCTCACATTCCAAGTGGCAACTATAACATCAGGAAAAATAAGGGTTAGGTCCCTTAGCACCCCAAGAGCACCTAAGGTTTGTGCACTTTGATATAAGCTAAAGCTTGATAAGCAGTTTGTTTCCCCTTGTCCTTGGACTTCCTAGTAACCACTTTCTAGACTCCTTCCTCCTCATTCTCATTATTATCAGTGTGGTGTGTGGTAGGGGTGGCCAGAGGAGTAATCTCATTACTTAGATCTACTGCAATAGGTTCACTAGGATCTATTAATACTGGAGGATCACCAATAGGAGTACTTTGTTCTGAAACTGTCCCTTCTTCTGCAACTTTCTGAACTTTTTGAACTTTTTGAACTTTTGTTATCCACTTCTGCACAATCTTAGGCACTACCCACAGTAAGTTCACAATTATAACCCACTTTGAGGCATTTTCTGCAGTATAGAGGCAACCAATCATAGATAACTTTCTGATTGAAAGTTGATCCATTAGGCTCTTCAATATGAATCTCATTGGGAATCTTTTGCGTTACATTCATTTCAATAAGTACCCTAGCAAAGGATACTCTTGATGCCTTATAAGTACATTCATTTGCATATATTGGAACCCCTAACAAGCTACCAATCCTACTAAGAGAATTACTACTCCAGTAATGTAGTGGCAGGTTAGGAAATTTAACCCAAATAGGGACTATTTTCAATACTTCACTATGAAAGTTAAAGTTAGGTGCCCATTTTAACTATAATTGGTTTCCCATAAAATAGATGAGGACCGACAAACAAGATGTCATCTCTTTCAACCTCAGACTCCAGTTTCACCACAAAATAACCCTCTTCATGTTTAAACATTTTAGGCTATGCGTTTTAATATATGAAGTCATCTCCAATTATATAGACTATGATTGAATTAATCCATATCTCACTCAGCTTATTCACCTCAGTTTTATCTAGTTTGGCAACAGGGTTCCATTCATAACTACTGGAGCAATGAATTTAAGTCCCATACCTTTATCAGAGATTCTACTCTGTGAATGTCTTCCATTTTAGCATCACATCATTTTCCACCGGCTTGGAGCTCACCATTAATGGTTGATTTTATGGGTTTACCACGTCAGTGGAAGTTACTGTTCCATTGATAATGTTGCTCGTAGAAGCTTGTTTCACTCCTTCATTGCTGCGAGAGTCATCTCCAGGATCTCCAGGATGTTCCGGTCCCGGAGCACTTGAAATCGACGTCAATTAGTTCTAAGTTTTTATATGTACTAATATGTTGCTTGAAACATTTGTTAAATTAAATTGTCAAAGACCTATACACTGTTATCTTCTTTTCCTTTCTTAGTTATTAGTGAAATAGTAAAATGGTGATGGAAAAGAGGTGGAAAATCTTTGATTTATCAAGCATTTTACTTAATGGTCTAATTTTCATTGCATTTTTACTAGTTTACTTTGACAGTTAGATAGCATACCTATAGTAGCCACTGATATTTCGAGCGGAGACATTACTTTGCAATGTGCAGCAGTTGCAAAGATAAAGTTCATCATTGTATTTTGGGTATGAACTATGCACCTTACAAACTAATACTCATACAACAATCCTTTCTTAAAGAAATTATGTCTGATGTTTTTGTATCAAGAAAATCATGTTTGATCCTTTGGCAGATGATCCTGATGGGAGTCGTGCTTTAGTTCAGCGCGGCATAATCCCCCATTTGTTGCGGTTCCTTGAGAATTGTGATGGCTTCGATCAGGTTGGTTAACTCTCATTAGCTTTCTTTTTATATATTATATTACTTCCTCCGAATAAATGAAACGCTTCTGTAAAAAGCTCTCTTTTCATTTATTTCAGAACAGAGGAAGTAAATGATTTTATAATTCTGTTTTAACTAATGTATATGATGTTCACTGCCTTATTTTCAGATTAAAGCAGCAGAAGTGTTAGTAGCACTGCTATATGGGCCTCTTGGGCAAGCTCAGGAAGTGATCGATCATGGTGGTGCGGCTACAATGGTTCACCTACTACACTCTAGTCATAGAGAAGTGAAAATTCAGGTAATTAAAAAATTTGTAACAAAGTAGCATTTGTTGGTGCTGAATTCCGTCTTGTTTTGGAGCAAAGAAATTAAGCTTAAATACTATGTATCTTTTTTTTTTTTTTGGGGAAAACCCAAAGAGGGTTAAGCATTTATATCAGCCATCGCAATGTTAAGAATGTCCTCCGGGACATCAGACTCCCAACTACGCTAACCAAGATCCACAGGCTGGAAATGGGCTAAGTATTGAGCAAGTTTGTTGCCAGAACGCTTTACAAACGACCATTCAAGTGATTCAACGCAACAAAAGCGAGAAGACAAAGAGAGAATATCCTCAATAATAAGAGAAAAATCACTAAGACCCGACACACCCTATTTTAGAGCTTGAATTACAGAAAGACAGTCGCTTTCAACAACTATCTTGGAGAGCCCATGATCGATGCCCCACCTCATGCCGGCCAACACCGCTTTGGCTTCCGCCACACGCACCTCCCAGCACACCCCAGCACCCGAACCACCTTCATCCCTGCACACAAGGCCCAAACCACTTCCCCACTCGCCTAAGAAACCAGCATCCACATTGATTTTTACCCAGCTCGTAGCAGGTGTAACAGCCCGCTCTTCCGAGCTGCTAGCGAAACACATTCAACAACCATAAGCTAGAATTCAACTCCTAAATAAATTAACTTTGGAGCGGAAAAACATCCTTAAATACACCAATAACTCGACTAAAATTCCCAAATATTATATACAACGAAATATCAATAATTATTCTCAAACCAACTATGAAAAATACAAACTCAATCCTTAATATAGGACGACATCATAATCTTACTTCACTTCATTCTCGAGCTCTTGATACCAAACCTGCAAATTCAGAGAAGAAAATACAAAACAAACAAAATTCCAAAATGAGTGGAAAACTCGTAACCTTTACTTCAGCCCGTTATAAACATTTTATTTCTCAAATCATTTTCATTTCGTTACAACGCTGGCATAGCTCACTCTCTTAAACAACCAGTGGCAAGTATAGGCTTTGGATAAAGAACAAACACTGCCTCCAAGGTTCGTTATGGAGCCCAGCAATACTACCCCCAAGGTTCGTTATGGAGCGTAGCCGACCGTATCAGGTCAAAATAGTAACCATCCTCCACCCATACCTTGCCCACTTTCTATTTTCAGTTCATAAACTAAGCCAGCAAAACAGTTGCGTATTCATAATCAATCAATGACATTTCATCATCACATTCATATCTATGGCCATAGTACGAACTTATATATGAAAATAAAACACTCCACACACACATGGGCATAAGTAATACATTTTACTGAACATAAAAGTTACCTGATCCGCAATCCAATTCCACCAACATAATCTCCTTTATTAATCTTCATCTCCAAATGAGATTCAATTCCATAATCATCCTCCAATAATAACCTCACAATAATAACGACAATCAATAATCAATCTTAACTACAAAGTGAAACCATAACCAATTCTAACTAAGAAATTACCTCCACTTATCATTCTAATTTCCTTAAATCTCCAGTTCACAACCAACTATAAATTCAATACCACCACCTACATCACACGACTAGCATCCATATTTCAGAACCATAACTCTAAATTATTGAACCAAACTAACCAAGCTTAACTATCCACCTTATTTAAACCAAGAACATAATTTAGCTACTAATAATATAGAGAGAAGACCAAACTAACTTAGCTCACTCAAGAACCGAGTTCTAACTTTCATTCACAATACTTAACCCAATGAATTAACAACCACTGCAACAACACATCATCACCACCAACAATAATATAACAGCAACAATAGTTAAAGAACAACAAAAGAAAACTACCAACAACACCACTTACAATTACAATTCAATAACACAAGAGGAAAAATAAGATAAGAACACCACCTAGCAGTAGCATCGGTTTAGGGCGGCACCACCGACAAGCAATACCATCAAAACTCCACAAGGAAAATAGCGAGACAACAGCAAATAGGAACCCAGCAGCAATGACACAACAGCATCAACAACGACGACCTATCAACGCAGCTGATATGCCATGTTTATATGGCATTCTCGACACTTTTTCACCACTTACTAATGGGATTTGACACAAGTTTTGTAATGTTATTGATCTTTTTCTCTACTATGTTGTAATTTGCTCTTTTTAATCATTTGAGCTCATTTGTGTTGGAGAAAGTTCAAGTTAGAGTTATCATAGTGAAGCAAGGTAGTGGAATGCGCGCTTCATGAATAGTTTTGGTTTGAGTAAGTCATCAACAAGAAGGGAGGTGAGAAGCTAAGGCCAGGTCTCCGCGGTCGCTGGAGATTTCATTGCGGCCGCGACGAATTATGGCAGAAAAGAGCCGAGAGCTCCTCCGCGACTTCACCGCGGGCGCGGACCCCCTCCGCGGTCGCGGTGCTTTCCTCCCGGTCGCGGAGCCCTGCAACGAGAAATTCGGCTTTTCGTCTTCCCTGTTTTGCTGATAAAAACAATAGTTCGTCCTTTGGTTTTGGATGGTTTTTTATCTGGTTTTTAGAGAGAACTCAAAAGAAATTGTAATCTTGTTTATTATGGAGGGCTAATCTTCCATCTTGGTGTATCAATCGAATCAACCATTTTAATCAACTTGTGAGTTCAATTCTTCTTTTAATTTGCTTGAATGTTGATGATTCTTCATGTTCTTCATGTTTGATTGTTTTTTATGCTTAAGTTAACTTGATCAATTAACTTCTTGCTTATTGCAATCTCTACTATCTAGATAATTGTCTGCTTTGAGATTATCTAGGGTTGTAGTTTATGCCCAATTATTGCACGCTCGTGGATGATTGAGTATAAGAAGAATCATCATATAATTTCGCATTCGACCGCTTGTGTGAATGCTAGATTACCCTATTGAAATCTCCCTAGTTGTTATCTAATTGCTAAATTGAATCTAGAACGCTTGGACTAGGTTGTTTTGCCATTAAGGGTAGGACTAGAGCGCTCGCTTAGTCATACCACTACGTTAGGGGAGATTGAATCTTATGATTCACAATAGGGCGTTCAAGTAACTTAGGTGTTGAATTGTTCAATGATCAAGGGTTGAATTGGTTGTGAAGATTGATTGCCAAGATCTCGTTTATTATTTGATTTTCCTTGCTTCTGTTTTGTTTGTTAAATTTTCATTCCTCAAAACCCCCCATTGTTACCATAGCACACGTCTAGTCAAGCCAAACTTACCTTCTCCGTGGATTCGAACCTTACTTCCTTATACTACGTTTGTGTAGGGTAGTATTGATTTATTTGCGCGTTAGCCGATACGACTTAGGCCTCGCCAAATTTGGCGCCGTTGCCGGGGAGGCAAGCATGTTTGGGTTGTTATTTGTGTGTTTTGTTTACTTTTATTGTTGGTGTGTGAACCCGTCTTATGGTTCACACCCGTGCTTCTCATATTGGATCTTTGTTGTTTGATTCAGAGATCGAAAGGACACTTTATAGCTTGAGAAAGGAGATTCGGGGTCATTTCCGTGAGTTACCTTTCTACATTGGTATTGAGGAAGAAGAGATGCCACCTAGAGCTGATCCGACATTGAGGGAGCTTTCCGCTCCTAATCTGGACCAAGCACCATTGGCCATTCAATATCCAGAGTTTGGGGAGAATGTTACTTTTGAGCTGAAGTCGGGTCTTGTTCATCTACTGCCAAGCTTCCATGGTTTAAATGGGGAGGATCCAATCAACATCTTGCGAATTCCATGCTGTTTGTACTAGTATGCAGCCAAGGGGTGTTACGGAGGATCAAATCAAACTGCGGCCTTTCCTTTTTCATTGAAGGATAAGGCTAATGATTGGTTCTATCATTTGAGCCCCAACAGTATCGACACATGGAGGGGGATGAAGCAAGCTTTCTTGGAGAAGTTCTTTCCTTCAAGCAAGTTGAATGAGCTTAAGAGGGCCATTAGCAACATTGAGCAAGGTTATGATGAGATCCTTTATGACTACTTAGAGAGGTTTAAGAGGCTCATTGCTTGTTGTCCCTATCATGGTTTTGCCGAGAAAGATCTTGTGTTATACTTAGTTGGTGGGCTCCTTCCTGATGAGAGAAGGATGGTTAATGCTGCTTGTGGGGGTAACATTGATAATAAGACACCACAAGCAAGCCATGGAGCTCATAAGTGAGTTTGCTGAAAGTTCTCCGCACTTATTCTAAGAGAAATACCACTAGGGGAGTTAAAGCGGCAAGTTCTAAATCATCTTTGGAGTCGGAAGTGTCCGACCTTAAGGGCATGTTCCGGCAATTTTTGGTGAGTGGCAATCAACAAAAGTGAAGGCTTGTGGTATTTGTTCCAACAACAATCATCCAACTGATTCTTGTCCGACTTTGCAAGAGGAAACCCGAGAGGTGAATGCCGTGGGATATCAAGGACAAAGGAAGTATGATCCATTCTCAAATTCTTACAATCCCGGATGGAGAGATCATCCGGCCTTGAGTTACAAGCAAGGGAATCCAACTCTTCAAGGAAATCAGAATTTTCAACAAGGTCATAACCCTCCTCCTTACATAGCACCATATCAAGCTCAAGGGAAATCCTCTAGCTCCAACTCAATGTCCACCGAGGATATGATCAAGGCTTGGCTCAAAATGTGACTACTATGCAGTCCAACATGGTGCAATTTCAACAGGAGACAAGGTCTAGCATTCACAATTTGGAAACACAAGTGGGTCAAATGTCTAGTGTCGTGAATAAACTTGAGGCCCAAAGTTCGGGGAAGCTACCATCTCAAACCGAGGTGAATCCAAAGAAGAATGTGAGTGCCATGACTTTGAGGAGTGGCAAAGAGTTGGTGGATCTAGAGCCTAGCAAGAGCAAGGTTATGAAGGAGATTGAAACAAAGGAAGAGGAGGTGAGGTTCTAATCCCAACAAAAGAAGTTGAGAAATTGGTGAGTCCTAGCTCTCACCAAGAGGTAAAATCTTTTCCGGATTTCAAACCGGTACCCCCATTTCCCGAAGCATTAAAGGACAATCGTAAGCTTGAATCTTCTAAGGATATTTATGAAACATTTAGTCAATGTGTCGTAAATATTCCTTTGTTAAAATTGATAAAAGATGTGCCTTTGTATGCTAAGTGGTTGAAGGAAATTTGTTCCATCAAAAAGAAGAAAAATTTAAAAGGGAAGCAAAAGGTGAAGGTTAGTGAACATGTTTCCGCCGTTTTTCAAAAGAGAATGCCAAAAAAATGCAATGATCCGGGCATGTTCACTATACCTATCACCCTTGGTAACACAAAGATTGATAAGGCTATGCTAGATTTGGGAGCCTCCATTAATGTGCTTCCTTATTCCTTATATGAGTCCGTAGAACTTGGTGAATTGCTTCCTACTAATGTTGTCATACAATTAGCGGATGGTCCACTTCCATTCCTAGAGGGTATTGAAAGATGTTCTAGTGGAAGTTGATAAGATGATTTTTCCTGCTGATTTTTATGTAATTAACATGGAGCATGATAGGCATTCCGCCCCTATTCTTTTAGGGAGGCCGTTCTTGAAAACGGCTAATGCTAGGATCGATTGTGGCACCGTTCTTTGACCATGCAGTTTGATGGTCAAAACGTTGAGTTTAAAATGCATGATGCCATGGGAGGTAACGAGGATCATCTATCTATTCTATTGATGTGGTGCCTAGTGTTCATGATGTTTCGATGTGAGGTAAAATTTTGGTGATTGCATGATGTCGAGCTTTCGACTTTAAACTAAGCGCTTCTCGGGAGGCAACCCGTGTTTTGTATATATTTTATTTGGAGATGAGTTGTTATGTTTTGTTTTGTGTGTTTTGGTGTTTTGTTTCTTGTAGGACAACCTTTGAAGCAAATCAAGAGAGCTGAAAGGGGTGGGTTTCATCACCACTTCCTTTAAAAAAAAAAAAAAAAAAAAGAAGAAGTTGAGAAAAAAAAAGAAATTGCCGAGAGCAGTTCCGCGGGCTAACCGCGGGCGCTGCAGCAGTCCGCGGGCGCGACGTCAAACCCCACGGGCGCGGCCCTGGTTACAAGTAAAAATGAAACAAAATGAGCCGCAAGCAACTCCGCGACTTCACCGCGGGCGCGGACCTTGCCTCCGCGGTCGCGGACCCACGTTTTTCCGCCAGGTATTTTCTTTCTTTCGCCCTTTTCTCTTTCTTCCTCCTTCCTTAGTTTTCGACCCCCTCTCTCTCTTTTCTCACCAATTCTCAACTCCTCTCAAATTTCTTCAATTCTTTCACTCAAATTAACAACTCCTCACTCTTTCAATCCCTTTTCTCACTCTCTCATCTCATTTCCCACTCAATCCCCTTCAAAAATCTCCACTTTTCTCATTTTTTTTTTCAAAATCTTTTGAAAACCCTAAAATTTGGGGGTTTTTGATTCTTGGAGTTCTTGGGCAATTAAAGAAGCAAGGAGCATTCTTGGAGTGTTGTTCTCACTTGGATACTTGATCAACCACTTTATTGATTCTTCCATAAGGTAAAACTTCAATTCTTCACTCTCTTTTTGGAAGTTCCCTTCATTTTTCATTGTGGTTGATTGATTATTGAGATTGTGGAGATTGTTGTGTTTTTAGAACTCTTTGTGGTTGTGTTGTCATTGTTGAGAGTTGAATTGTGAATTTTGGAGTAAATTGTTGGAGGTTTGATTTGAGAAATTGAGGGTGGAATTGTTGTTTGACTTACTTGGGTTGTCTTGGTGAGATTGTGGTTGTTTTAGCAATGGTGAGAAAGCGTGGTCGTACCCAAGGTTCCAATTCCAATGAGCCTGAGGTTCATGAGGAACCTCTGCTAGTGAGGTGATGATTGACACTATGGGGTTGACTGGACTCAATAGGGAGCAAAAGGTGACTTGGAGAAATCTTTGTCGATCGAAACGAGTGGTCCAGTGTACCAAGTTTATTGACACTCCTTTCTTGGCTCAGTTGGGGCTTTTAGATGGATTTAGAGAGATGATGGGGAGAGCTGGATTATTGGGCATGCTTGATTATACACCTCGCACTTATAAGAGGTGTGTTTATGAATTTTTATCCACTCTCACCTTGGTGAAGCATAGGGGAGAAACCCGTATTCGGTTTAGGATGCATGACCGAGTGCGTGATATTTCTATGAGCCAAGTTAGAGAGGCTTTTGGTTGGGTCGCTCCCTCCAGCGACAATCCTTTTTCCCCATGGGTGTTCCGTCTGAGGAGGTTGGTGTCTTTTGGTATCGCATTTCTGGATTACCCTTAGCAGTGGTGGTGAGAAGATTAGTAGTATCCGTCACCCTGGTCTACGCATGGCTGCTTACTTCCTAGGCATGACTATCTTCTGCAAGGGTGAGACGGGGAAATTGAACCAATTAGAGATGTGCTATCTTCGTTCCTTGCTTCCGGGTAGTGTTGGTATTCCGGATTGGGCCGACCTTTGGCTCAAGTCTTGCATTGATGTGCGAACCAAATTGGGTGGTCACCTAAGCATGGGGGGTATGATTACACATTTGATTACACGGTTGGGATATCCTCCTAATAATGCTTGTGAACCGGTGGCTGATAAGTTTCTCTTGTTTAATGCCCGCACATTGTTGAAAATGAACATGTTGAAGAGCTCTGATGGT
Source organism: Beta vulgaris subsp. vulgaris (assembly GCF_026745355.1). NCBI lineage: Eukaryota > Viridiplantae > Streptophyta > Magnoliopsida > Caryophyllales > Amaranthaceae > Beta > Beta vulgaris. Next base: position 34,001,583 of record NC_079209.1, read on the forward strand.
CCCCCATTTCAGATACACTGTGGTGATGGTTTTATCTTTCTTCCTTGGGCAAATTTTCCTTTTGGCCCCACGGTGGCCGATTTCTTTATTCGGCCCGAGGTAGGCGGTGGAATTTTGGATGATATGGATGAGGATGAGGAAGGTGATGGGATTATGATATGGAGATGGAGCAAGGTGAAGGAAGTAGGTTTCCTCTATCGAGGAACAGTTGCAGGCTCTTACTCTCCAGGGTATGCTACCATGGGCTACATGAGGCATTTAGATGCTTTCTTTCAGCAGCAGTAGGTGGTAGTTATGTTCCATAGGTGATTTCCCTGGAGGAGCTCTGGCTCTGGTGCTTCCGGTAGCGGTGGGGCATATCATGGTGATCCCTAGAGGTTTGTTTCTCCCTTTTGCTTGCTCTTTTGACCTTCTTACACATTGGGGACAATGTGTCCTTTAAGCATGGGGGAGAGGAGTTGTTGATGATTGATGATTTGTTTATAATGTAAATATTTGTTTCATTTCGTAAGTTCAAAAAAAAAAAAAAGAAAAAAAAGAAGAAAAAAAAAAGATAATGAAAAAAAAAAAAAAATTTGAGAGATGAAAAAAAAAAAAAATATAATGATGAGTGGCTAGGTGAAAACCCGGAGGGCGCCTAGGCAAAAGGAGAGGACTCGGATGTCACTATTTTCTCGGAGTGGTGGCATATGAAGGGTGTTTGAAGCGGCGTTTGGGTAGGTCACTCATGGTTGAAATAAGGAGGTTGTGGTTTAGATGGTGGTAGGTTAGAAAACCTCTTGTTTTCATCTTGGAGCCATAAGGGGAGTTGGAGGTTGTTTTAAGAGGTAAGCTCTTGGTTTGATGGTGTTATTCCGAACCAAGGCTTTGTTTTGAGGGAGTAGTGTGTGAGTTGAGCTTGGGGATCTAGGACATGTTAGCTCCCTTGCTCTTTGGTTTGTGTGCAGTTAGCTTGGGTGTGTTGAGGTCATTTCCACACCAAGTTAACTATCCTTGTGGATTATGGAGCGATAAGATGGCTAGAGTTTTGATGCGTTGAGGTTACTTCCGCTCAAACTTTAGCTAGTTGCGATTCATCACTTATTCGCTTTTGATTGGAGTAGTGGTGTTAGGATTGGATTTTGTGTGAATTTCTCCATGCTTTCCTTGATAGACCTTGGAGATAGAAAGGAGTTAGGATTTTACTCGAGGACGAGTAAAGGTCTAAGCATGGGGGAATTTGATATGCCATGTTTATATGGCATTCTTGACACTTTTTCACCACTTACTAATGGGATTTGACACAAGTTTTGTAATGTATTGATCTTTTTCTCTACTATGTTGTAATTTGCTCTTTTTAATCATTTGAGCTCATTTGTGTTGGAGAAAGTTCAAGTTAGAGAGTTATCATAGTGAAGCAAGGAGTGGAATGCGCGCTTCATGAATAGTTTTGGTTTGAGTAAGTCATCAACAAGAAGGGAGGTGAGAAGCTAAGGCCAGGTCTCCGCGGTCGCTGGAGATTTCATTGCGGCCGCGACGAATTATGGCAGAAAAGAGCCGAGAGCTCCTCCGCGACTTCACCGCGGGCGCGGACCCCCTCCGCGGTCGCGGTGCTTTCCTCCGCGGTCGCGGAGCCCTGCAACGAGAATTCGGCTTTTCGTCTTCCCCTATTTTTCTGATAAAAACAATAGTTCGTCTTTTGGCTTTGGATAGTTTTTTATCTGGTTTTTAGAGAGAACTCAAAGAGAATTGTAATCTTGTTTTTATGGAGGGCTAATCTTCCATCTTGGTGTATCAATCGAATCAACCATTTTAATCAACTTGTGAGTTTAATTCTTCTTTTAATTTGCTTGAATGTTGATGATTCTTCATGTTCTTCATGTTTGATTGTTTTTGTGCTTAAGTTAACTTGATCAATTAACTTCTTGCTTATTGCAATCTCTACTATCTAGATAATTGTCTGCTTTGAGATTATCTAGGGTTGTAGTTTATGCCCAATTATTGCACGCTCGTGGATGATTGAGTATAAGAAGAATCATCATATAATTTCGCATTCGACCGCTTGTGTGAATGCTAGATTACCCTATTGAAATCTCCCTAGTTGTTATCTAATTGCTAAATTGAATCTAGAACACTTGGACTAGGTTGTTTTGCCATTAAGGGTAGGACTAGAGCGCTCGCTTAGTCATACCACTACGTTAGGGGAGATTGAATCTTATGATTCACAATAGGGCGTTCAAGTAACTTAGGTGTTGAATTGTTCAATGATCAAGGGTTGAATTGGTTGTGAAGATTGATTGCCAAGATCTCGTTTATTATTTGATTTTCCTTGCTTCTGTTTTGTTTGTTAAATTTTCATTCCTCAAAACCCCCCCATTGTTACCATAGCACACGTCTAGTCAAGCCAAACTTACCTTCTCCGTGGATTCGAACCTTACTTCCTTATACTACGTTTGTGTAGGGTAGTATTGATTTATTTGCGCGTTAGCCGATACGACTTAGGCCTCGCCAAATTTGGCGCCGTTGCCGGGGAGGCAACAAGTTTGGGTTGTTATTTGTGTGTTTGTTTACTTTTATTGTTGGTGTGTGAACCCGTCTTATGGTTCACACCCGTGCTTCTCATATTGGATCTTTGTTGTTTGATTCAGAGATCGAAAGGACACTTATAGCTTGAGAAAGGAGATTCAGGGTCATTTCCGTGAGTTACCTTTCTACATTGGTACTGAGGAAGAAGAGATGCCACCTAGAGCTGATCCGACATTGAGGGAGCTTTCCGCTCCTAATCTGGACCAAGCACCATTGGCCATTCAATATCCAGAGTTTGGGGAGAATGTTACTTTTGAGCTGAAGTCGGGTCTTGTTCATCTACTGCCAAGCTTCCATGGTTTAAATGGGGAGGATCCAATCAACATCTTGCGAATTCCATGCTGTTTGTACTAGTATGCAGCCAAGGGGTGTTACGGAGGATCAAATCAAACTGGGCCTTTCCTTTTTCATTGAAGGATAAGGCTAATGATTGGTTCTATCATTTGAGCCCCAACAGTATCGACACATGGAGGGGGATGAAGCAAGCTTTCTTGGAGAAGTTCTTTCCTTCAAGCAAGTTGAATGAGCTTAAGAGGGCCATTAGCAACATTGAGCAAGGTTATGATGAGATCCTTTATGACTACTTAGAGAGGTTTAAGAGGCTCATTGCTTGTTGTCCCTATCATGGTTTTGCCGAGAAAGATCTTGTGTTATACTTAGTTGGTGGGCTCCTTCCTGATGAGAGAAGGATGGTTAATGCTGCTTGTGGGGTAACATTGATAATAAGACACCACAGCAAGCCATGGAGCTCATAAGTGAGTTTGCTGAAAGTTCTCGCACTTATTCTAAGAGAAATACCACTAGGGGAGTTAAAGCGGCAAGTTCTAAATCATCTTTGGAGTCGGAAGTGTCCGACCTTAAGGGCATGTTCCGGCAATTTTTGTGAGTGGCAATCAACAAAGTGAAGGCTTGTGGTATTTGTTCCAACAACAATCATCCAACTGATTCTTGTCCGACTTTGCAAGAGGAAACCCGAGAGGTAATGCCGTGGGATATCAAGGACAAAGGAAGTATGATCCATTCTCAAATTCTTACAATCCGGATGGAGAGATCATCCGGCCTTGAGTTACAAGCAAGGGAATCCAACTCTTCAAGGAAATCAGAATTTTCAACAAGGTCATAACCCTCCTCCTTACATAGCACCATATCAAGCTCAAGGGAAATCCTCTTGCTCCAACTCAATGTCCACCGAGGATATGATCAAGGCTTTGGCTCAAAATGTGACTACTATGCAGTCCACCATGGTGCAATCTCAACAGGAGACAAGGTCTAGCATTCACAATTTGGAAACACAAGTGGGTCAAATGTCTAGTGTCGTGAATAAACTTGAGGCCCAAAGTTCGGGGAAGCTACCATCTCAAACCGAGGTGAATCCAAAGAAGAATGTGAGTGCCATGACTTTGAGGAGTGGCAAAGAGTTGGTGGATCTAGATCCTAGCAAGAGCAAGGTTATGAAGGAGATTGAAACAAAGGAAGAGGAGGTTGAGGTTCTAATCCCAACAAAAGAAGTTGAGAAATTGGTGAGTCCTAGCTCTCACCAAGAGGTAAAATCTTTTCCGGATTTCAAACCGGTGCCCCCATTTCCCGAAGCATTAAAGGACAATCGTAAGCTTGAATCTTCTAAGGATATTTATGAAACATTTAGTCAATGTGTCGTAAATATTCCTTTGTTAAAATTGATAAAAGATGTGCCTTTGTATGCTAAGTGGTTGAAGGAAATTTGTTCCATCAAAAAGAAGAAAAATTTAAAAGGGAAGCAAAAGGTGAAGGTTAGTGAACATGTTTCCGCCGTTTTTCAAAAGAGAATGCCAAAAAATGCAATGATCCGGGCATGTTCACTATACCTATCACCCTTGGTAACACAAAGATTGAAAGGCTATGCTAGATTTGGGAGCCTCCATTAATGTGCTTCCTTATTCCTTATATGAGTCCGTAGAACTTGGTGAATTGCTTCCACTAATGTTGTCATACAATTAGCGGATCGGTCCACTTCCATTCCTAGAGGGTATTGAAAGATGTTCTAGTGGAAGTTGATAAGATGATTTTCCTGCTGATTTTTATGTAATTAACATGGAGCATGATAGGCATTCCGCCCCTATTCTTTTAGGGAGGCCGTTCTTGAAAACGGCTAATGCTAGGATCGATTGTGGCACCGTTCTTTGACCATGCAGTTTGATGGTCAAAACTTGAGTTTAAAATGCATGATGCCATGGGATGTAACGAGGATCATTCTATCTACTCTATTGATGTGGTTTTTCCTAGTGTTCATGATGGTTTCGATGTGAGGTAAAATTTTGGTGATTGCATGACGTCGAGCTTTCGACTTTAAACTAAGCGCTTCTCGGGAGGCAACCCGTGTTTTGTATATATTTTATTTGGAGATGAGTTGTTATGTTTTGTTTTGTGTGTTTTGGTGTTTTGTTTCTTGTAGGACAACCTTTGAAGCAAATCAAGAGAGCTGAAAGGGGTGGGTTTCATCACCACTTCCTTTAAAAAAAAAAAAAAAAAAAAAAGAAAGAAGTAGAAAAAAAGAAATTGCCGAGAGCAGTTCCGCGGGCTAACCGCGGGCGCTGCAGCAGTCCGCGGCGCGACGTCAAACCCGCGGGCGCGGCCCTGGTTACAAGTAAAATGAAAAAAATGAGCCGCAAGCAACTCCGCGACTTCACCGGGCGGCGGACCTTGCCTCCGCGGTCGCGGACCACGTTTTTCCGCCAGGTATTTTCTTTCTTTCGCCCTTTTCTCTTTCTTCCTCCTTCCTTAGTTTTCGACCCCCTCTCTCTCTTTTCTCACCAATTCTCAACTCCTCTCAAATTTCTTCAATTCTTTCACTCAAATTAACAACTCCTCACTCTTTCAATCCCTTTTCTCACTCTCTCATCTCATTTCCCACTCAATCCCCTTCAAAAAAATCTCCACTTTTCTCATTTTTTTTTTCAAAATCTTTTGAAAACCCTAAAATTTGGGGGTTTTTGATTCTTGGAGTTCTTGGGCAATTAAAGAAGCAAGGAGCATTCTTGAGTGTTGTTCTCACTTGGATACTTGATCAACCACTTTATTGATTCTTCCATAAGGTAAAACTTCAATTCTTCACTCTCTTTTTGGAAGTTCCCTTCATTTTTCATTGTGGTTGATTGATTATTGAGATTGTGGAGAATTGTTGTGTTTTTAGAACTCTTTGTGGTTGTGTTGTCATTGTTGAGAGTTTGAAATTGTGAATTTTGGAGTAAATTGTTGGAGGTTTGATTTGAGAAATTGAGGGTGGAATTGTTGTTTGACTTACTTGGGTTGTCTTGGTGAGATTTGTGGTTGTTTTAGCAATGGTGAGAAAGCGTGGTCGTACCCAAGGTTCCACTTCCAATGAGCCTGAGGTTCATGAGGAACCTCTGCTAGTGAGGTGATGATTGACACTATGGGGTTGACTGGACTCAATAGGGAGCAAAAGGTGACTTGGAGAAATCTTTGTCGATCGAAACGAGTGGTCCAGTGTACCAAGTTTATTGACACTCCTTTCTTGGCTCAGTTGGGGCTTTTAGATGGATTTAGAGAGATGATGGGGAGAGCTGGATTATTGGGCATGCTTGATTATACACCTCGCACTTATAAGAGGTGTGTTTATGAATTTTTATCCACTCTCACCTTGGTGAAGCATAGGGGAGAAACCCGTATTCGGTTTAGGATGCATGACCGAGTGCGTGATATTTCTATGAGCCAAGTTAGAGAGGCTTTTGGTTGGGTCGCTCCCTCCAGCGACAATCCTTTTATCCCCATGGGTGTTCCGTCTGAGGAGGTTGGTGTCTTTTGGTATCGCATTTCTGGCTTACCCTTAGCAGTGGTGGTGAGAAGATTAGTAGTATCCGTCACCCTGGTCTACGCATGGCTGCTTACTTCCTAGGCATGACTATCTTCTGCAAGGGTGAGACGGGGAAATTGAACCAATTAGAGATGTGCTATCTTCGTTCCTTGCTTCCGGGTAGTGTTGGTATTCCGGATTGGGCCGACCTTTGGCTCAAGTCTTGCATTGATGTGCGAACCAAATTGGGTGGTCACCTAAGCATGGGGGGTATGATTACACATTTGATTACACGGTTGGGATATCCTCCTAAATAAGCTTGTGAACCGGTGGCTGATAAGTTTCTCTTGTTTAATGCCCGCACATTGTTGAAAATGAACATGTTGAAGAGCTCTGATGGTCCCCATTTCAGATACACTGTGGTGATGGTTTTATCTTTCTTCCTTGGGCAAATTTTCCTTTTGGCCCCACGGTGGCCGATTTCTTTATTCGGCCCGAGGTAGGCGGTGGAATTTTGGATGATATGGATGAGGATGAGGAAGGTGATGGGGATTATGATATGGAGATGGAGCAAGGTGAAGGAAGTAGGTTTTCCTCTATCGAGGAACAGTTGCAGGCTCTTACTCTCCAGGGTAGTGCTACCATGGGCTACATGAGGCATTTAGATGCTTTCTTTCAGCAGCAGTACGGTGGTAGTTATGTTCCATACGGTGATTTCCCTGGAGGAGCGTCTGGCTCTGGTGCTTTCGGTAGCGGTGGGGCATATCATGGTGATCCCTAGAGGTTTGTTTCTCCCTTTTGCTTGCTCTTTTGACCTTCTTACACATTGGGGACAATGTGTCCTTTAAGCATGGGGGAGAGGAGTTGTTGATGATTGATGATGTGTTTATAATGTAAATATTTGTGTTCATTTCGTAAGTTCGAAAACGAAAAAAAAAAGAAAAAAAAAAGAAGAAAAAAAAAAAGATAATGAAAAAAAAAAAAAAATTTGAGAGATGAAAAAAAGAAAAAAAAATATATAATGATGAGTGGCTAGGTGAAAACCCGGGAGGGCGCCTAGGCAAAAGGAGAGGACTCGGATGTCACTATTTTCTCGGAGTGGTGGCATATGAAGGGTGTTTGAAGCGGCGTTTGGGTAGGTCACTCATGGTTGAAATAAGGAGGTTGTGGTTTAGATGGTGGTAGGTTAGAAAACCTCTTGTCTTTCATCTTGGAGCCATAAGGGGAGTTGGAGGTTGTTTTAAGAGGTAAGCTCTTGGTTTGATGGTGTTATTCCGAACCAAGGCTTTGTTTTGAGGGAGTAGTGTGTGAGTTGAGCTTGGGGGATCTAGGACATGTTAGCTCCCTTGCTCTTTGGTTTGTGTGCAGTTAGCTTGGGTGTGTTGAGGTCATTTCCACACCAAGTTAACTATCCTTGTGGATTATGGAGCGATAAGATGGCTAGAGTTTTGATGCGTTGAGGTTACTTCCGCTCAAACTTTAGCTAGTTGCGATTCATCACTTATTCGCTTTTGATTGGAGTAGTGGTGTTAGGATTGGATTTTGTGTGAATTTCTCCATGCTTCCTTGATAGACCTTGGAGATAGAAAGGAGTTAGGATTTTACTCGAGGACGAGTAAAGGTCTAAGCATGGGGGAATTTGATATGCCATGTTTATATGGCATTCTTGACACTTTTTCACTACTTACTAATGGGATTTGACACAAGTTTTGTAATGTTATTGATCTTTTTCTCTACTATGTTGTAATTTGCTCTTTTTAATCATTTGAGCTCATTTGTGTTGGAGAAAGTTCAAGTTAGAGAGTTATCATAGTGAAGCAAGGTAGTGGAATGCGCGCTTCATGAATAGTTTTGGTTTGAGTAAGTCATCAACAAGAAGGGAGGTGAGAAGCTAAGGCCAGGTCTCCGCGGTCGCTGGAGATTTCATTGCGGCCGCGACGAATTATGGCAGAAAAGAGCCGAGAGCTCCTCCGCGACTTCACCGCGGGCGCGGACCCCCTCCGCGGTCGCGGTGCTTTCCTCCGCGGTCGCGGAGCCCTGCAACGAGAAATTCGGCTTTTCGTCTTCCCCTATTTTTCTGATAAAAACAATAGTTCGTCTTTTGGCTTTGGATAGTTTTTTATCTGGTTTTTAGAGAGAACTCAAAGAGAATTGTAATCTTGTTTATTATGGAGGGCTAATCTTCCATCTTGGTGTATCAATCGAATCAACCATTTTAATCAACTTGTGAGTTTAATTCTTCTTTTAATTTGCTTGAATGTTGATGATTCTTCATGTTCTTCATGTTTGATTGTTTTTGTGCTTAAGTTAACTTGATCAATTAACTTCTTGCTTATTGCAATCTCTACTATCTAGATAATTGTCTGCTTTGAGATTATCTAGGGTTGTAGTTTATGCCCAATTATTGCACGCTCGTGGATGATTGGGTATAAGAAGAATCATCATATAATTTCGCATTCGACCGCTTGTGTGAATGCTAGATTACCCTATTGAAATCTCCCTAGTTGTTATCTAATTGCTAAATTGAATCTAGAACACTTGGACTAGGTTGTTTTGCCATTAAGGGTAGGACTAGAGCGCTCGCTTAGTCATACCACTACGTTAGGGGAGATTGAATCTTATGATTCACAATAGGGCGTTCAAGTAACTTAGGTGTTGAATTGTTCAATGATCAAGGGTTGAATTGGTTGTGAAGATTGATTGCCAAGATCTCGTTTATTATTTGATTTTCCTTGCTTCTGTTTTGTTTGTTAAAATTTTCATTCCTCAAAACCCCCCCATTGTTACCATAGCACACGTCTAGTCAAGCCAAACTTACCTTCTCCGTGGATTCGAACCTTACTTCCTTATACTACGTTTGTGTAGGGTAGTATTGATTTATTTGCGCGTTAGCCGATACGACTTAGGCCTCGCCAGCAGCACCCACGCGCAAAGCAACAACAACAAAACAACAACCACCACAACGAATAATAGAGGAGGGAGAGCAAAATGGTGGTGCGAAGAAAGAACCACCAGCCGCGAAAACATCAGCGGTGTGGTTTGCGAGCAGCACCACACGCACAACACAATAGAGGAGAGAGAAAAAACAGGGCAGCAACGACGCGAGCAAAGGAAAAGGGGGACTCCGGCGAGCAACAAGAACGCCGGCGAGCAACCGGATTTCGACGAGACAAGAAGCAGGGGACGAGAGAGATTGAGTATTTGGGTTTTGGGGTTTCGTGGGTTTCACTGGGAAATGACGAGGATGTTCGAGAGTGAATATGGGTTTTGGTTCTTTTGGGTTTGCAAGTCAAAACCGACAAGGAAAATGAAAATAAACCGCCTATAATTTCCCTATTTGGCCAAATACCACACAACTTAAACTTAAAATCCGAAAATATAAAATAATAATAATAATAATAATAATAATAATAATGATAATGATAATAATAATAATAATAATAATAATAATAATAATAATAATAATAATAATAATAATAATAATAATAATAATCTCATATAATTAAATAAATAAATACATTATAACAAGACAAATAGAAATAATACTCCACAACTCAAATAAAATAAGATTTCCGAAACATAATTAACTCAATAATTATAATTAGCTTTTAATTAAATGCTCTTAAAAACATGGCTATTACAGCAGGCCTCACCCATGAGGTGGGATGGACCACAGCAGTCCTCGCTGGCTGCAGCGCCTCACATAACGGGGCCTCACACGCTTCCTTATGAATCTTTTGTGCATAGGTTATAATGCTTGCAGGCTCGATTCTCTCGCCTTCCATAACCACCTGACACCGAGCTCCCCAAATGGCCCACACAATTGTAAGGAACTCTTCAACACCCTCCCCTTCTAATTACGGCAAGAGATGACCCCACCACTCCCTTACGTTCCTGCAAGCCTCCAGGACCACGCTCGAAAACAAGCTCAGCTCCCACACTCCCCTCACCAAGCCGTAGTGGTAAAGGACATGCAGCCCCGTTTCCTCCACAACCCCACACACCTCACAACAAGATTCATAGCTTGGACACGAGCATGTAACCCGCATCTCGTTGGGAGTGCCTCCAAGCAAGCATGCCATGCGAACAGTTTAATCCGTGGCAACATAGCACCTCCCCAAATCAGCTTCCACACTTCCGATTGCATCGACACCGGCCCCGACTCCTCACACCGAACATCTGCAAACAATGCCCTATAAGCCGATCGAACCGAGTATACTCCATCCTTTTCCAAATCCCAACATAACGAATCGGGAGGCAACCTTCGACTCAAAGGAATCTTACAAACTCTTTCCACTTCAAAAGGCAACAATACTTGTTTAAGAAGATCAACATTCCAATCCTTTCGAATTGGATCGATGAAAGCCCCAACCTCCAAGTCTTCGTTACCCTAACCCCTAGGAGAAAGGATCTTATGAGATTGTGTACTCGGAATCCAAGCATCTTTCCAAACCTTTATACTCTCACCATCCCCAACCCTCCACCTCATACCTCTTCTCAAAACCCACATAGCTTCCCTTATGCCTCTCCAGGTATAACTAGGGTACGAACCTAACTCGGCTTCCATGAAAGAGCTAGTAGGAAAATAGCAAGCCTTAAGTAATTGCGCAAGAAGACTATTGGGAGGCAACACAAGTCTCCATGCCTGCTTTCCTAACAAAGCCCAATTGAACAACTTCATATCTTTGAAACCTAAACCCAAATCTCGCTTATATATCTCTGCAAATCTTCCTCAAAGCCACCCAATGAATCTTTCTTTCCCCGTTTTCCTGGCCTCACCAAAATTGAGAAATAAGAGAGCGAATTTCGTCACAAAAAGAAGATGGGAACTTGAGAACACTCATCGCGTAGGTAGGGAGAGATCGGGCCACAACCTTTATCATGACCTCCCTACCCGCTCTAGATAGCACCATCCCTTTCCATCCTTGAAGCTTCTTCCATAATTTCTCCTTAACACCTCTAGTAATCACCTTCTTCGATCGTCTCACCATAGTAAGGAGGCCCAAATACCGATCATGAAGTAGAATATCTACTTCCTGTCCTCCAAGCAACTGAGTAATCGCTTCCCTTCTCGAACTCGGAACCCCTTTACTAAATGAAAATTTTGTTTTATCGAAATTCACCTTGACAACTCATAAAGACTAAGGGCCTGAAAACCCCATCCTGTAGCGAGGCTCGGGAAAAGATTACACAATCATGCGCAAATAGTAAATGATTAATCGAAGGTGTCGAAGGAGCTAATCGAATCCCCTTCAAATCTTCTCTCTCCTGTGCTTTCCTCAATAAATGGGAAAAAAATTCAGCACAAAGGATAAATAGGTACGGTGAGATCGGATCACCCTGCCTTAAACCCCTCTCCGGCACAAAATCTGTAAAAGGCTTGCCATTTACTAACACAACAAAAGTAACCGAACGAACACACTCCATAACTCGACTAATCTAACCAGTATCAGAACCAAAGCGAACCACAGAGGCATCTTAGAATTCCCACTCAATCCTATCATAAGCTTTAGACATCCAGTTTCAGAGCCATATAACCTGCGGCGCTGTTGTTTTGTTTCATATGATGAAATAACTCAAAAGCAACTAAAATATTATATGTAATTAAGCGCCCTAGAGTGAAGGCACTCTGATTCACAGACACAATATTATCAAGAAATCTCTTTGGGCGATTTGCTAACACCTTCGACACCAGTTTATAAACAACATTGCACAGTGAGATGGGTCGGAAATCAGACATACGATGCGCATTACTCTTCTTAGGGATAAGAGTAATATAATTACGATTGAGGTTTCCTCGGAGAGGACTCCCCTCTCAGAATACTCAACACAGAACGGGTTATAGACTTCCCTACAATATGCCAATAAGACTGAAAGAACATAAAACACATACCGTCAGGCCCCCCGGGGCCTTGATGGGATGCATCTAGCCAAACGCAAACCGCACCTCCTCCTCGGAATACTCGGCTCGAAGTATGGCATTCATATTGCCAGTGACTCACGCATTAAAATCTTGAAGGGCTTCTGTGATCATAGAAGGCTTTAATAAAGAAAACATTGACTTGAAATAATACAAAGCAACCCCACAAACCGCCTCTGCACTAACGTGTTCAACATCATTGTCGTCTTTCAGCATTCGAATAACATTCGTCTTTTTTCGCCCCGAGGCCCGTTGATGGAAAAATTTACTGTTCCTGTCGCTTTCTTTCAACCACAACACTCTCGATCGTTAAAGCCTCCTCCACCAAAACCAAATCTGCAATCTCGAGCAATAATTTGCGGCGATGCGCAAGCTGGGGCCGACTATAAGCCCCTTGAATTAAGCTTCTTAGGAGCCTTTCGCTTTTTACGCAACTCTGCGAAGACCTTTCCAAACTTTTGGCTGTTCCACTCCTGTAATTCGGCAGCACACATCTCCAATTTAGCCATCAATGAGGACCCCCCAATCCATGCATTCCCAATAATGCCCTCACACTCACCCTCCATAGCCCAATATTGTTCAAAACGGAAAGGCCTTGGACCCAACTTGTTATAGATGGTGACGAAGCTGCTCCACCATTGATGGTTGTCAAGGATACTAAACTAATCCATTTGGTTGGTGATTGAATCTTCCTTCTTAAACTTGATGAGTTAAATGCTTCTTTCATGGAGGTCTTTAATTTGATTCATTAAGTTCTCTCATTTTCATTGTTGTTCTTTCCCTCAAATAAGTTAGGAAATTAGGGTCCTTAAATCCATAGGAGTGTCTTATTGTTTTCCTTTGAGTTATTTCGTTCCTACATGTATTTCATGTTAGTTGTTTCGAGTTGTATTGATTTAATCATAGAGTCCTTGTAAGCATGACGAATTCCTAGCTTAAGATGTAATGAAACAAGTTAAATGAAGCTAAGAAAGCACGTCTAAGGAAGGAGCATATGCAACGTGAATATGGTTGAAATATAGGAGTTTGTTACACCCCTTGATCACACGTCTAAACTGCAACAAACTCCCTATTATCAAGGCGTGCAAGAGTGGAGTCCAAGGGGTGTTTGGAGTACGTGAATAGCAGCAACAAACACACATTCAAGAAGGGAATTAGGCGCCACCATAATAGAAGAAGTTGTTACTTCCTTTGCACGTAGGCAACTAGCCGTTGTGGCCTAGTTGGTTATTTGTTTAGCCATTTCTACCTTGTCTTAAGCCATGATTCGTACATGTAATAGTGGATAGTTAATTTGTTAATTTCCTTAATTATTTTCGTTTAGCAAAATCAGAAAACTTAAGTTGTAATAGTCTATAAATAGACGGATGAAATGAAATGAAGGACATAACTTTTATGACTTAACAAAACTGTGAGTTTTATACCTTGCTTAATACTTTGCATTCTTGGATTGGAATCAATTGTTTAGTGCCTATGTTTAACTAACCTTGGCAAGTTAGTTTGTGTTCTTTGGGGCTTTTAGATTGCTTGGTGGTGTGACTTATCCAAGGAGTTTAGAAGTTTGCTATTCAATCAAGCTTGTGGATTTAAGCCTCCTGATTGTCTATTTTATCGAAAACCCCCGTCAAGGCACATTGCCATTCTCTGTGCAACTATTGTTCGAATCTTTAAACTTGTATACTTCGAGTGTTACTCCAATTATACAACACAACTGAGACTCCTTTGATTTTTTCCATAAGGTAGCCTTTATAGGCACATGATCGGACCACTCCCGGTCCAGACGCCACAGATGACCCTCAAGGAATCGATCCCGCCACAATAGAGTAACTAGCGCACGGTCCAATCGGCATTGAATATTATCATCAAACTCCCCGCCATTATCATAAGTAAACTCATAACCTGATTACCCCCCTGTTTCTTCGACATGAAGAAAATTTCATTAAAATCCCCAAAACAAAGCCAAGGAAGACTAGATTGTGACGCCAACAAAGAGAGAAGCGACCAGGAGAGATGATGATTATTAACTTCCGGCCACCCATAGAACCCCGTACACCTCCACTCCACATCCCCTAATCCTTCCCTAAACACTACATCTATATGATGAATAGACATAGATAGCAGATCCACAGCTAAATTTTTTCTTTATAGCAACGCAAGGCCTCCCGAGTGTCGCACTGAATCCACTGCTAACCAATCAAAATCACCAAGCTTCTCATGAACTCTACCAAACTCTACACAACTCAACTTCGTCTCCGATAGGAAGATCAAAGTTGGGGCCTCTCTTCGCATAAGATCCCGAAGATTATTGACTGCAGAGATGTGCCCCAATCCTCTGCAGTTAAAGCTTAGAAGACTCATTGAGCTCGGCGAGCCTCCTGTATAGTAGAACTCGCCTCATGCCATCCTGAAAGAGATAAATCCACACAATGTCATTTGGAACCTTCGAGGTCCCCTTCACTCGCCCTCACAGCTCCCATCCCCTTTTACTTCCACTCAGAACATCAACCCCTACACTCTCTGTTATCACCTCATCAAACTTCTCGCGCGCCTTTTTTCGCCATTTTTTCCCCCACTTCCCTTTCCTTTAGCCTCGACGCTCATACCCCCAGGCTCGTTGCGCTCCTCACTGAACTGAGGACCCGCCACCGAAGAGCTCCTCACCCCCGCTACCTCAGCCGTAGCAGCCTGCACATACAGACCACCGACATTAATGTCTTGAGCCCCAATGTTCATAACCCTTGCCTTTCCATCATTCATGGGCACTAGTTCATCCCTCCTACTAACCAAGTCCTTCGATAAACGCATATGCTCCCCTTACCCTTCACCTCGCCCGGGGACCCCACCCCAGTAACAACCTCAACTCCTTCACCACTGCATCCCCCTCCAATGTACTCACCTTCGTACCCGTCAAGCCCATCTCTATCGTAATCTCCCTGCCATCTTCGCCTACATCCAGCTCGACCAACGTAGCATCAACATACCCCCCCTAACCCTCGCATGACAACCCTTCATAGCGAACTCCACCCTGACCAACTCCATTATCCTTTTTCCACGAATGCGTGTTACTCCCACCTTCAACCTCCGCCTTGGTAACAAAAAGAACCCGCCTACAAGACCGGACCTCCTCCAATTCTTCCATCAACTTCTACACCCCTTTACGAGGGGTCGCTTGTAATGACTTACTCCACCCCATAACCTTCTCCTGTTCAACATCATCATCTACATTGCAACAGTCCTTATCACTATGGCCAATAACACCACACAAAAAAAAAAAACGGAAGTAAGCAAGATCAATCCTGAAAACTTTGCCATCCCTACCGCGAACATTTTGGAATCGACATAAGGGTTTAGTAATGTCCATGTTAACGCGGATTCTCCGATAATTGTCAAGGTAAACACTATTATCATCTATGTCTAACACTTGTCCCAGTCTCGAGGCAATAACCTTACACATTTCGGAAGAACGACAATTGAAAGGAAGATTTTTAAACGTATCGAAAAAGGTGAATGATTTAAAATTACCTCAGACGGTTGATCATTGCCGGAAACATCATTAAGAACCGCCAATTGGTTATCAAATCACCAAGGTCTCCCCGCCAGTACCTTTTCCTTGTCCTTCCAGTGGAAATTTTGGAAAATAAACCTATTAGGGCCAATCGAACGGATGACAATACGCTTCGACAATCCCCACGCCTGCATCATTGTTCATCGAAATGCCTCGACATTAATACTTTTCTCAGTAACAACCCATCCCACAAAGAGAAGAGACACCTGGTCGTTATTTTCATCCCCTCCAACGTTCTCAGAATCAAAAACATCGGTTTTCACATCATTGATTTTCAATTGCTGGCATCATTCAACGAGATCTCCCTCCATGAGTGTTGGGAAAAGAGATCAAACCCCTACGGTTAGGGCAAAACTAACATCGGGGTAAGTGGTCGCCTATCTTTCAAGGAGAAAAAAGAATTTTTTTCACTTAAATACTATGTATCTTTGGTTACCATGTTCTAATGTTACCTAATCTGAAGTTGGGTCATTCTATCAATGGAAAGCAGACATTGCGAGCTATGTCACGTGCTTCCTACCTCTCCCTACAGTACAGGGATGGGCTTATCTCCCATGGTGTTTTTACTCAATTGGCAGTCTTGCTTGAGCAACTTCTTGGGACCACCTGTTGATGCTGGCCAAGGAACTTTTTTGCTGGAGAAGGCACTTGATGCTTTGCTAAGTTTTTTCATAGAAGATCCACTACTAGACTTTCATCAGGTGAAAGAGAAAAGTCTTGAAGTATTTCAATGTTTTATTTCTATGGTACTCCTTCCGTTTTCTTCTACACGAAAATATTTCATAACATAGCAGAGTTGGATACTTGGACAATACATATACCCATAAGTACATACGAACAAAGATGCATTAGTAAAATTTGACTGCACAACTCAAAATGATCCAGCAAATATAGAGGGAGTATTTCGGTAAATTCATTAAATTGTTGTTTCTTTTGTTTTTTGACATTTTCATAATCTTTTCCAGGTGGAAATTGTTCTTCCAATTGTTCAGAGAATAATGCTTGACATAAACCCAGTTGGAGTGTTTGCTGAGATTTGTACTTATGCTTGCTTAACAATGAGTCACATGTTAAGAAGATTAACTAACCGAGTTCAGGATTTTGTGAATACAAATTTTTGTCGGAGACTAACAGAGCTCATGCAGCAAGTTCCTTATTTTATATACTTCCCTTATGTCGTGTATTCATATTCACCATCTTAGGTGCTTTCTTTTGTGAAGGGTAACAGATACCAAAATTGTTCAAGCTGTTCATTTAGCCGTGCGCAAAATTATTTCAAGTGCTCAAGCCTTTGCACAGGTAAATCCTTGTCTTTAAGTTATAGTTGAAAGTTTTTCATTTTTTATTACTTCTAAGGCCTAAGGGTCATATACTGATAAAAGAGCTCACCACCGCTTAGGGTAGCTCGACTCATTAGCTCGTGCCAACTAAAATTGAGCTCGTAGAGCTTAGACTTCACGTGATCAACTCAGCTCACCACTCAATTGCTTCTCTATTCGCGTTTCATGCTCAGGGTCGTATTTGGGCATGGGCGAAAGGGGCAGGTGCCCAGGGCCCCAAAACACATAGCCCAAATAAGTAAAAGTAAAAGAGAATAAAAGAAAAAATAGAAAAAAATGGAAAAGAAAAGTCACTGCAAAACTTCAAATGCTGCTGACAATTAAGCTTATTGTGAATTAAGTTTCTTCTTCAATTCTCCCACTTGTTTTTCAATTCAATGTCAAACGCTCAAAATTTTTGGGTAATTTCTCTCTTTTCTTTGCAATTTTTGTTCTTTATTCGACTTTATTAGGTTATACAAATTCTGAGTTTTATTACTTCATTTTTCGACCAAGAACTATTATAATTATTTGAGAATTTCAATGACACACTGTATTTTTTCATAGTAACTAAGTATTATACATTAAATCAATTGAATTTTTCTGAAAACTTGAACAAGTTTTGTGAAATCAGATTGTTATTGATTAATTTTAATGAACGACTGAACTCGAAAATAGATTGGGCAATAGAAGTAGACAGATTAGGTCATGGAAATATATTTTTATTTTTATGTCATATTGTAGAACCTTAAAGGTTGTTAATGCATATAAATTTCAATCTTTCTTTAGTTTTTCGTCTTACACTCCCACTTGTATTTTCATTTAATATAAAATTTTGATATTTGTATGTTGTAGAACTGCATAATGAATCGGAGTAATAAAATAATAAATTTAATTGTACCCCTATTGTTTTTTATTCTGAATAAGTTTAGATTAGTTCATAATATTTTATTAAAAATAGTGCAAAGCAAATTAATGAAAAAGAACAGACCCTTAATCCATAAATTTTTGAATAAAATTTTGATATTATCTAATATAAATTTTAATTATTTTTTATCACTTAATTTTGTTCCAGGTTAAATTTTTCCAACTTTGGTCCTTCTATAATGGATGGTTGCAACTTTTTTGGGTTTCGCAAAATTGCAACTTTATTTGTAATTTCTTTATTAATCAATTAATCGTTCATATTTTCAATTTCTTTTTTTTGGTTTTCTGATTGACATATTAAATGATCAAGTACTTACATCCTTATTTTAACCTTTCTTTCAAAAATTTCGGACCAAAAAATTATTTATTTTTCGGTCTAGACAGAAAAATAAAACATTCAAAAAACTTGGACTTAATCAGGGCCCTAATATGTAGGCTCGCCCTTGGGCCTCCAAAATCTCAAAAACGGGGTTGTTGAATGCTATGAAATTCATGTTTCCACCTTTTTGATATATTCAAAGATATAAAGGAATTGGCATATTCATATTGTTAATCATAAACTCATGGAACTCCGTTTCAATCTGTCATAGTTTGTCGTATTTACATATCATGCCGAGTTTGACTTAAATTAAGCTCACTGGAATTGAGTTAATTATATCACCCCTAGTTATAGCATACTATTATGGAATGTGCTAAACATCATCTCATGCTTAACTTTTTTCCCTAACAAAGAATTATCTTAGAGTATCAAACCTTTTATCATCTAGGTTTTCATTGACAATGGAATACTTCCAGCACTTGACCAAAACCTCAATAATGTGCCCGCCTATCAAAAAGAAGTTTGCTTAACCATAAATGCTATAATGCATAGGACGCCGCACAATGTACAGGTACATAATCTAAAATATATTTGTTTTATGTGAGAAACATATCATTTATTTTAGAACGGGTGAAATATATGGAAAAATTATTCTTTTTATTTCGTGTATGTACTTAATTTCTATTGTTGTCTGTGCTTATGTACTATTCTTGAATCTGCAAACTTCCCATTCTTAAAACAGAACTACCAAATTTAAAGTGTATTAAGAATTTAAATCTCAATTATAAAATAATAATTCAATTAGTGGTCTTTAAACCAATGCTATATATAGATACTCATATAAGTGGCCTGATTATACTACACACTTAAACCTAATCTATTGATTATGGAAGAACAATTATTTTGTCACTATTTTGTACGATTACACGTGTCACACAAAATAGTTGGTCCATATCATTGAAAATTCTATTGTATTCCCAGGAGCACGGTACATATGATGCACCTAGTAAATTTGTTCCATTTTTGATGATTAAATGTTCTATTTTAACAAATGTTCGTTTTAAACATATTTTACAGCGAAAAAATATGTCCTATTTTCCGCGAATTGTTCTATTTTCATTGAGAAAATGTTCTATTTCAACAAATGTTCTTTTTAAGCATATTTTTCGGCAAAAAAAATTCTATTTTCCGTGAAAATTGTTTTATCTTCAATGAGCAAATGTTCTATTTGAATAAATGTTCTTTTTAAGCTTATTTTCAGTAGAAAATTATGTTTTATTTTCGATAAGAAAATGTTTCATTTTTGAAAAATGTTCGTTTAAAGCATATTTTTTCAGCAAAAAGTATGTTTTATTTTCCGTGAATATATGTTCTATATTTTATAAGCAAATGTTCTATTTAAGTAATTGAAATTTTGTAATGTCCCACTTCAACAGTAAATTCTCAAATAGAATGCTAAAATTTCTCACCATGAGATCTTCTTCTCGGATAACCATTTCCAATGCCATGATGTATAATTTTGCAGTACATACTCATTTATCAAGTGCTCCACTCAGGATAAATCGTCATAGAGCTATAAGAACAAGGTACTTTGCTCAGGTCGTTAGCAACCACGAGGTATGGTGTCCAATCATGTCTTTCTCATGAAGTAATGTATACGTAATTTGACAATGCACATGAACCTCCAAAGCCCAAACTCTTACAGACAACAATTGACGGTCTAAAGACGCTTCTTTCAGCTTGATCCATAGAAGTTTGTGACGTGTTTCACTCACCAAATTAGCATGTAGATAGGCAAGGGGAAAATGGTAAAGTAGATGATTACCTTTTAAGCTAAGTGTGACATACTCATGTTGAACATATATGGTTGAAGAGGAATCTGGTTAAGTACTATTTATGACAATATATGTTAACGGCCAGTTGCTTAAACATTTGTTACTGGCAGTTGTTTTGAAGAGCAACTACCCAAGGCCTATAAACATAAGGGGCCGAATTTTCAAGAAGCTTTAGATAAAATGAATTAACAGTAACGACATTCAACAAAAATCAAGCTTGGCTTGCTGGTTTGCCCTATACTTACTAGTGTACAAGGCCTTGAAGGCATGGGTTCAAATCACTTAAGGATAGAATTTTATTTTTATTTTTTTTACATTTTTCTTTTTATACTATCTATCTCACAATACTTTTTACACTTTATTTTTATTTGTCCTACATTAGCATTTGCAATTTTATTTGTGGATACAATCCATTGCTATTTCAATCTTCTTTATTTTTCTTCAACAAACATAACCCATCACTCTCTCTCCAAATAAAATAACCAGTTTGCTACCTCGTATCACATCTACCTTTTTCAATAAAATAACAATTGATACTAATCCCCTACAGTTATGTATCTTGATAGGTGTAAAAGTGATGTGAGACTAAGAAAGTGATTCATTTTAAAAGTTTCCATTATTTATATTAACACATACTTCCTCTGGTTTTTTTAGATGACCCGTTTTGACTTTTGACACTATTGACATGTGTAACTTTGACTATCTTTTGTGATTTGTACTTAAGGAAAAATATAGTCATGTTGGATCTTGTTAGATTCGTCTCAATTTATATATTTATAGTCGCACTCACCGCTGCTCGCACAACCTTCTCGCACCAAACCTCAAACACCGCTCGACTCCCCTCGTTTTGCTTCAAACACCCACGTACACACAGCAGGAGGTGACGAGGGAGAAGGAGAGAGAGGAGAGAGAATTTGAGAGAGAGAAGGAGAGAAAAACGGCTGGGAGAAAGGGATTGAGAGCGAAGAGAGAGGGACGACTAAGAGGGAGAGAGTATTAGGGTTTCTTTTCTTTTTTTTTTGATTTTTTTATTCTTATTCTCTCTATTTATAGCATGGCATATCTAGGTCTAGTAGGACTCAGTTTAATTTATTAACTAGTTATTAGACTTCAGTATATGTACTTGAGGTCTCGGGATCAAACCTTATACTACGCAATTTCTAAATTTTTTAATTGTACATAAATTACATGAACTTAGAGGTGATCATGGGCCGGGCCGCGGCAAAAAAATTTTGCCCATTGGTCGGGACGGGCCAAACCTAAATTCGGACCGAATTTTTGTGTCCAAAGCCCGCTATTTCGGACCTAAATTAGCGGGCTTTTGCGGGCCAAAAAATAGACTAAAAAGTCATTTTTGGCTTGCCCAAAGCGGAAAAAAATAAGGCAGGGCTCGCAGGCCGAAAAATTATGCCCGAAACCCGGCCCAGAAACGGGTCGGGCCGGGTCCGCGGGCCGGGCCGGGCCGGGCCAAAATGATCACCTCTACATGAACTAAAACTCCCTAGGGGTAGTACTGTAGTGGTCAACACTGCTCTTCAAATGGTATCATGCATACATAATTAATTTTAATGAACATGCAAATTTATTTATTTTTAAAGATGCAATCGATATGTTTAATAGCATTAACTAATTACAACACATATTTTTAATTTTGTGGAAACATGGATCACTAAGAGATGTTAGATGAGATGGTGATTATTTGAAAACCATTACGTAAGGTCAGAGGTTCGAGCCCAGGCTTCAGCATATTTATTTTTTAAATAATGACCACTTGAGTTTGTTGGTTAACAGACACGTGGCAAAATTCTGGTGGCAAGAGGAGGAGAGTGCCACGTGGCACATCGACGTTGTTACGCACGCCTTTTAATATATATGTATAGATTTCGAAATTAAACTAAACCGAACTATAATAGAATTACGTTAAAAATGTAAAAATACTCAAACTGTATTATTATTATTCTATTATTATTGTTTTTTATAAATAATACTAAAATACCTTTCAATTATATTCTTTACGTTTTCTTATTCATAAAGAAAACTCTAAAAATACGGAGTATTACATAGAAGGTGGTTGGTATTGACCCACCATACGAAAATTTATGGATCCACCACAGTAATACATATCATTAACAGTGTGTTTGGTTCATTTTTAGTAAAGGAAAGGAAGAGAAGAGAAAGGAAGGGAAGAGAAAAGAAAAGAATGGAAGAGAAAGGAAAAAACCTTAACTTCCTATGTTTGGTATAAATTTTCTCTTTCCTCCCAAATTCCCCCCTTTTGGGAGGAATGGAAAGTGAAATTTTATTAAAGAGTCTTTCCTTCCAATTCCTCCCATTTCCTTTCACTTAATTTTTCTTTTTAATGAACCAAACCTTGGAAAGTAACAAATTTCCTTCCACTTTCTTTATTTTCCTTCCAAATTCTCTCTACCAAACACGCTGTAAAACAAAGAGGATTAATAGAGTGGTGATTGTATGATAAATGGGTTTTGGTATTAGGCGTTAATGAGGGAATCGTAAGGAGAGTTGAGAAAATATTTCGTATCGTGAATGCCAAAAAGTACATGACATATATACATATACACATGCTGAGAGGTAAAGACATTGAAAAGGTAATTAACCGATAATTCAGTCAAAGTTGCTTTTTATTATTGGGGTTTGTTAAACATCGCCCATTATTTCCTTAAAATCGCCCAAATTTATATATGAATGGACGATTATATCCTTATGTGTTTTAACCAATATTATTTTACTATATCTTCCAAATTTTTACTGTTATGCAAAATTTAACTTTCACTTCTCTCAAAACTCTAAAATAACCGGCGGCACTCACCGACATTCATTGAAATTAACTCTAAAATTTGCGGCACTCACCGGCAGTCATTGAAATTATTGATCTCCCACTAGGCGAACGCCATTAATTAATACAGAAATAATGTCGTCTTCGGCTCAGGTATTTTTTTTTCGCTTCGAAAACAACGAACGTGTAGCCAGAACGATCGCCTTATGGATCAAACGTCTGGCCAGGACGTTTGATCCATAGGGCGAACGTTTAGGCCAAACGTTCGACCCATGGACATAACGTCCTGGCCAGACGTTGGGCCCATGGGTCGAACGTCCGGGCCACACGTTCGACCCATGGGTCCAACGTCCTGGCCGGACGTTGGTTCTGGGCAACGCCAAACCTAATTTTTTTTAGGAAAAAGCTGGGAGGAACATTTAACCTAATGAGTTATTAAATGTTCAATATTCTATTTTTTATATTTGTTTGGAATATTCTGAATTTTTTATTTGGTTTGAATATTTTAATTTTTTTTAATTAACAATAATTTATTTGTTTTTTTTTCCAGGAGCTTGTTAATAATGGGATTAATTATAATCATTATTTTAACAATTCTCCTCAATTTAATATTCGTGATGATGCTGTCGAATGGTGTAGAAAGATTGCTCTTGAATTCGGTTTTTTTTTGTGATAACCAGTCATAAAAAGAATTTTCAATATCTAGATTGTGAACGTGGTAAGAAAAAAGAACTTCGTGATTTCAGTTCAGCAATCAGGAGAAAAACGAAAAGAAAAGCATGTGGTTGTCCATTTCGGTTGTTTCTTGTCCCGATGAAAAACTATTCGTATTGGGTTGTCAAGACTAAGGCAGAACATGGGTTTCATAATCACCCAATGATGTTATACCCAGAGGGTCATCGACAGATTAGCGGTCTCAGTCCCGGTGCGAAGAAGTTAGTTGGAGAACTAACTGCAGCCCATGTGAAACCACGCACATCATGAAAGCCATTACAAGTGCATTTCCGTCAGTGAAGCCTAACATGAGGCACATTTATAATTGTAAAGATTTGTTAAGAAGAGAGAGATCAGAAGGCAGAAATGCAGCTCAGGAGTTTCTTCATCAGGCTGTTCAAAGCAATTATCTGTTTGGCTTGATTCGGACGAGATGGGTAGGGTGACACATACATTCATTGCACACCCGACGTCCGTGAACTTAGTCCGTACATATCCGCATGTGCTTCACATTGATGCAACGTACAAGACAAACAAGTACTTGTATCCTTTGGTAGAGATTGTTGGTGTCACACCAACCAACAAGAATTTTCTTGTTGCATGGGCTTTGCTGCAACATGAGGATGCTGAGAGTTACCGCTGGATGTTGTTGGCACTGAAAAACCTCATTGGCTGTGTGGCGCCAAATGCCATTGTGAGTGATCGAGATCTGGCTTTATGCAAATATATCTCGGACGTTTTTCCCACATCTGCGCATCTACTTTGCACGTGGCATATTAACAATGATGTGGAGGCATGGGTAGCGAGGAAGTGTGGTGGGATAAAGCAGATCGGGATTATGTTCGGCCGAGGGGCTTGGGCTAGGGTTATGAAGTCAAAAACGAGGATGAGTATGAGAAAAATGTAGCCAATATGATGGATGAGTGGGGTGAACTTGGCAAAAACACATCTATTGATTTTCCTACCTATATCAACGGAACTTGGCTTGTGCACAAGGAGAAGTTTGTGCAATGTTGGACGGATCGAGTACGACACTTTGGCAACACAACCAACAACAGATGCGAGAGTTCACATTCGGCTTTGAAGGAGTGGATTGCTACTCCAACCGAAGCAATCGACACATTATTTATGCAGATCTATTCTTTTATTACCGGACAGTTGACAGAGATCAGAAACTCCTTGGAAGCCTCCCGTCGTAGTCATGGGACTGAGTTTGACATACTACCATATAGCGCCTTGAATGGTTGTGCTCTCAGTACTGTTTGGAGCTGATTCAGGATGAGTTTGGTAGAATCAAGGCTTATGATGGGGATTGGAGTAGATGCGGATGTGTAGTTCAGAATACACATGGTATTCCGTGTGCTTGTCACACCTTCTTCGCCGTGCAGAAGGGCGTCTCCTATACTGTCAGGAGGTTGATCCATTTTGGTACAGACTAGCCATTGGTGATGGTACAGATTCAGCTGAGATATTATCTGAGCGCGATCAGGACCGTCAGTTCTTCATGTCATTATGTGACCGAGGTACAGGCTAGGGATCCCGCGATCATGAGGTCTGTTTCTCGGGTACTCCAACTTGAATTGTACCCCGACCGTCGTTCATTTGAGGAGCCAGAAGTTAATGCGACGAGTAAAGGTCGGGGAAAGTTGAACAAGGGCTTGCGACGGAACAAAAGTGGGTTTGAGCACGTTATGGGCAAGTCTACGAGTAGTGGCAAATCTTCTGCGGCCACTGGTAATTATACGTATATCTATTTACTTTAATTGTTTGTTTTGTATAATTGGACACATTTAATTAAATTGATTTGTACTAACTTTGCAGGATGGAGATTCGATATGGAACGTTTTCCATACTTTCATAGACTTCCACTGACCATCCAAGAGCATATTGAAGGCTGGCTTGATGTAGTTGCCGATGGTAATTGCGGTTTTCGATGCGTAGCAGATGCTTTTTGTTCGGGTCAAGACAATTGGGACATTGTACGTCGAATACGGTGAGTGAATTGCATCAAAATGGTCCTCTGTTTCATTGGATATATGGTGATGATCTGAATGAGGCAATTACGCGTATTACATGGGAAGGTGAACGTTGCGGGGAGGAACACTATATGGAGGTCCTTGCAGATTTGTACCCCATTGCGAACCATTACAGATGCACAATCTTTTTTTTCGGTCTAAATGGTCGTTTTGATATGTCGGCTACAATTCTTCCAGTTGATGTTGGAGGTAGGAACGCTATGCCACAAAGAGAGTTAGCCATAGCTCATCTTGGGAGTTACAAGCATTTCATTCGGCTTCAACTTAAGCAAGGACACTCGGTCCCTCAGATTCCTCCACCATGGTTTAGAGTTGCTTCCCAAAATGTTCTTTCTTGGGCACAACATTATTCAAGACGGACACAACGTTGGGATTCATCGTCGACCTCTACGACTCGAACAACAACTACAACTATTGATTAGTTTTTACTCTTTTTACTTGTACTAGCTGTGTTAATTTATAAAGTAAGAGTAGTATTTATGAATGAGTTGTGTTGAATGAATCATGTTTCCAAATAAATTTTAAACAATTCCAATTTCATCTATAGATGGTAATAAAGAAGAAAAATGAAAAGCATATAAAAAACATAATTTGAACTAAATAAAACTACTACAAATAGTTAAAAGTATTATGAATTATAAAAACTAACAAAAACATCGAGTGTTTAAACATAACTAAAATATGCTACTCATTCTCTTCATTCGTATTATTTAACACTTTGTTCCAATCCTGAATGAGCTGATCAAACGTCTGACATGTTTCTGTTAGCCATTCACTCTCATCCCTATGTTCTAATACTGGGCGGGCTGCATGTATCCACCTATTCATCAACTGAAAAACAAAAAAAAAATATTTACGTGCTCGTCAATATATGAAATACAAGTACATTAATCCAAATATTTAAACCATTTAAATATATTACCTGCTCGGTCGCCGTACGATCTGGTATGGATCGTGCAACATTACCTCCATTCAATAGATATGGATGTGAATGTCGTTCATACCAAGATAAGTAATCAGTAGAACAAGCCGACGGTGTTGAACCTTTCTTAAATAGTTCTAAGTATATACAATTACCTGTTGTACACAAAATAATATTTGTTTAATAATACAATAATAATAATAATTAATAAATAATATAATAATAGTAATAATAATAATAATAATATATATAATGTATATAATAATAATAATAATAATAATAATAATAATAATAATAATAATAATAATAATAATAATAATAATAGTAGTATTTTTACCTGTCGGGAACGAAGACCATGATGACTCACAGTAGACAGGAGAAGATTGCACAACATACTTTCCCTTGCTAGGCCTAGATGCAGACTCTGGAGCAATAACAGGAACAGGTACAATCTGCATACGACCTAACTGCCGCAAACATCGATCAGGCATATAGGGCTCGACGACTCCCCGATATCGAATGGTACCCCTGTATAATGTTCTCGAGATGGTGGTCGGATCAAAATCATGACCATAAGGCAACCAATCCACCTGCAATTTTTACAAATATCAGCAACCTTACTTAATGACTTCAAGTATAAAAAAAACTCATAATAATAGTACATAAAAATTAACTTACATCCTCTGCTGTGAGAGTGTCCAGCTGTCTCCTGATGGAACAAAGACGGTCATGAGACCTCTTCTCCGGGTACACAGTCCAACTCTGCGCTCGTGGACCTCCCCCACCACTGATATGCTGTGCGCGTGGCCTGAAGCATGGAAAGTACTCATAAATCCATGCTTGGAGTAAAGTCAAACATCCAGTGATCCCAACTGTGGAGGTCCGACTAGCCTCACCCAACTGACGATACAAGTACGCAAGTGTAGCCGACCCCCAAGAGAACGTGTGAATGTTATCTGGAGAACTAGCCTCAACAAGGTCAAATGGTCTCAACCTCGATCCACTCTTATCTGTGAACAAACAACACCCTAAAATCAACCATATAATGCCCGTCAGCTGTCTCTCCAATGGAGCAGGTGGCTCTTCTGACAGAATCTCAGCAACCCCCTGTGCACTAATAGCACCATTATCCCAAAATGGACTCCAAAGGTCTGCAATTGTCCTACCGATCAAGTCAGCAACCAAACCCCTAAGAGCACCAAATGAAGTGGTGTCATGAACCAGACACCCCTCAACTGGAAGATGCAATATATGCACTACATCATGCATCATGATCGTCATCTCCCCAAACGGTAGGTTAAAAGAACTCGTATCGGGTTGCCACCGCTCGACAAATGTTGAAATCAAGGGTGCATCAATGTGTGTGAACATAGTAAAAGGGATATGGTACAGAGACGTCCTATGAAGACGAGCCTGTATCGGTGGAGGCAAGGTCCTAACCCATGTCCTCAAACGTGCACAAATCCTCTCTCGGGTCTGACACTTCAGGGGAATTCTATCTCCCTCTCCCCAAATCTCCATAGCTATGTGTCCACCAAAACTAGGGATAACTGACCCAACCGTAGGTCCTCCTGCAACTGGACCTGTGACCTTCCAGCTAAGGTCATCAACATCTTTCCCCTTTCCCTTTCCACTCTCAACAGTCGATGAACTCCCCTCTCCCCGAATAAATCGCCCACCCCTACCCTTACGAACAATCCAACGATCATCAACTGTAGGGTCTACATCTCTCTCAAACTCCTGCAAAACTGACTCGTGAACATCATCACCGTAAAGAACATCCCCCCCTCATCTACATCATGATGCTCCGTTGCATCGTACGCCGCGCCAGCACCCTCATCGTGTAACTGAAGCTGACGTCGCGACTCAGTCGGGTTCATCCGCGTCCTTCTAACGGAAGCGGAAACACCACGCGAATGCGGATGACGCGGTCCTGAATCCTCGTACTGCGCAACTCGAAATCCAGGAAGCGTCTTACCAGCAAATTGTTGAAACCCAGATGGCTATTTCACCAACAATTACTTTAATAAAATATTTCAATAATAATAATAATTATAATAATAACAATATAATAACAATAATAATAATTATAAAAATAACAACAAAATTATTAACCATAATAATAATAATAATAATAATAATAATAATAATAATAATAATAATAAATATAAATATAATAATAATAAATATAAATATAATAGTAATAATAATAACAATAGTAATAATAATAACAATAATGATAATAAATATAATAATAATAACAACAATATTAATAATAATAATAATAACAATATTAATAATAATAACAACATAACCTAAAAAGGAAATCACGCCATCCGTAAAAAAAAAATCACGCCCATGGAATCGTCTGTCCAGGACGATCCTTCTAAGGGGCGATCGTTTGCCCAGGACGATCCTCCCATGGAAGGATCGTCTGTCCAGGACGATACTTCCATAGGAGGATCGTTCTGGGCAAACGATCGCCCCTTGGAAGGATCGTCCTGGACAGACGATCCTCGTCCTGGACAGAGGATCCTTCCATGGGAGATCGTCCTGGGCAAACGTTGGCTTGAAATTTGTGTAAAAAAAATTACCTGAGATGACGCTGTCGGTTCCTCGGCGTCCATTTCCTCTGCTGCCGCAAGCTCCGCCGCCAAAGTCGCCGCTTCCGCTTCCTCTCGGTGTCGTCTTGCCTCTGCAGCCCTTGCAAGTGCAATTTCTGTTGCAGGACGAAGGATAATTTTTTTCTTCTTGTTTGGATTTTCCTCAGACATTTTTTTACAAGCTGAGTGAATGGATGGAAGAGTGAAGGAAGAAGATGAAAAAGTGAAGATGGATGGAAGAGTGAAGGAAGAAGATGAAAAAGTGAACGAAGAAGATGAAAAAGTAGATAAGTGAGAGAGAAGAGGGTAAAAAAATCAGAAAAATAAATAAGGGTAGAGTAGTCTATTTGTGTGTAAATTTGGGCGATTTTAGTAAATAATGGGCGACGTATAGAAGTTCAGTTATTATTTTCAAAGTAGTTGAAGATGGATTGAGTTGCACATCTACGAGAAGATAAAAGGGGAAAGGAAGAACATGAGAAAGAAAGGAGATAGAGAAATAACTAATAATTTTTTAACAAATAATAATTATGAATTTATTTTAAAATGTAAAATAATTAACATTATTAGCCATTCGTCAGTTTTAATGAGAAAATACAAGTTCAAGATTGTACATGATAGAGGTGCAAAAGTCTGATCATTTTCCTAATAGGGTTGCAAAAGTCATGGTCATTTCGAAAAATGATATATATGTCAAATTCATCTAAGATAATTTCCTTTTTTCAGAAAAACTTTTGATACTTCTTCTAATTCTAAGATGAATAGGATTGTAAAAAAAGACGGAGTTAAACCACACTTCATTTTTTTTATGTAAGTTTTTGATAAAAGTGTTTCACTTATTTCATAACAAAAGGAATATTAAAAGTTATAATTAATTTACTATAGTAAAGTTTTCATTATAAACCAAAACATATCTCTTCTTATCCTAAACTCTCTATATGTATATTTATCAATTTGAAACTATATTTATTTTTAAAAAGGATTTTTTGTTCAAAACCACCTAACTTTTCACGTTTTTAGAAACTCCCACCTTAATGAATTTTTTTTATAAATTTCCACCTACCATTTCCAATTTTATTAAAAACTCTCATCACTTAACGGTTTTTGTTAAATTTCGTTAACAAAACCGTTAAGTAGACCTCACATATGCATTTTATTATTAATTTACGTTGAAATCAAAGTCAATTTCATCAATTTAAGGGTAAAATCTCAACAATTTTGGAGCAAGTTTGGAACAAATTATAACTATTTGTAGAGACTTGCAACTATTTCAAGTTCGATTTTGTTAAAAAAATGTATATGAGGGACCCACTTAATGGTTTTATTAATGAAATTTAACAAAAATCGTTAAGTGGTGGGAATTTTTAATAAAATTGAAAATGGTAGGTGGAAATTTATAAAAAAAATTCATTAAGATGGGAGTTTCCAAAAACGTAAAAAGTCTAGGTGGTAAGATGCGATTTATCCTTTTAAAAATGACATAAATAAGTGCGACAAAATGCGCCTAACAAGAACACCAAATGTCGTACCTGGCTTTTGGAATCTCCTCTCTATATTAATTATATGATTCCTCTCTATATTAATTATATGATATCTAGATTTAGATTAGATTAAGATTTAGATTATGAGGGGGTTCTTAATGGAGCTTGTAGCAATGCGCCTATGACAGAGAAAGCCGAAAAAGAACTGAGCTGTGTACCTAAAAGAGTTTGCTTATTCCTCCCGGAGTTCAAGAGCTTTTCCTAGTTTCAATTCTCATTTAATTTTCATGGTAGAACACAAATTTAGCACCCAAACATCACCTCAAATATATCCAATTAAAAAGAAACAAAACAAATTAAAAACTAAAGCAGTAAATAAAATCAATTCATGGAGTCTCATTCACTTCCATCACATTATAAAGCTGTCATTAACATTTCACTATTCATTATCTTGTCCTTGTAAGTTGGAGATCCAATATTGAGGTAGAAGGGCCAAAAAAAATAGGCAAATAAAGTTATGCCAGACGTAATTAACAATGAACAAACTAGCTGCTTCATATGTGTTTCTTATGCAACTGACTGAACTGCCCTCTCAAAACTTTCTTCTGCAGTTGCTAAACGTTTCACAAACATGTGTTCCGGGTGGGTACCCTTCAACTGACTGCAGGAGATGAACAAATTAAACATAAGCTTTACACTGGCTGCAGAACATGGAGCATTGGAACATGGGGGGGGGGGATAATCGCTTTGTTTTTGCATAAAAAAACTTTTCAACATGATGCATCCTCCAAAGACTCAAAGTGTGCAAATATTGAATTGACCATATTGCTTCTGTCACGTTGGCAGTGAATGAGTTGGGATATGCAGCAAAAATCAGACAGTATTTACTCTGTTGTTGAATAATTTTTTGTTTTGCTTATAGCAGCGTAAGGACATGACTCGGGGGTGAAACAAATTTATCAAGCAAAGAACCTTATAGACACATTCATTAGAAATAGGAAAATTTTCAGATGCATAAAAATAAGTATACGAGAAGATGAAAACATAAAAAATTCCAGTATATATTTCAAAGATGGCAGCAAAGAATAGTAAAAGAGGTGGGAAAAGGATGTGGGAAATCTGTTTCTAGTGAATTTGCAAATGATGAGTAGAAATGAAAATGCAATGCTTGAATTATACAAAAGAGTACAAAGCAGACAATTTGACCATGCTAGAATATCCAGCAGTGGTTAAACTAGCTCAGAAAGATGTGACTTGTGAAGTTCATCTGACCTTCTCAAATCATGAGTTAGCACATACCCAATAGGGTTTAGAAATGCAGGGCATGTCTACTTTGTGAACTAATTGCTTAATACTCAATAATACTAAACACGTAGAAAAACATTCTCTTTATTTCTTCAAGACCCAAAATGAGCATAATTACTAAAGAGCTTACTGAGAAATGAGAATGAATAGACAATGTCGGTCAAAAAAAAAAAGATGAGATTCCAGCAACTTGCTGTTAAAACTATGCCTGAGATGATGTCAGAGGACCTGAACGTATGATGGTCTTGAAGCTTTTAGAATTTCTTATTGCTGAGCTCATCTTTTACCTCTCAGCACTGATGAAACATGAAAAGCTAAGGGTCATTTCAGGAAAATCTGAATTAAAACTCCCAAGGTCCTAAAATCCTTATACCTGCCCACTGGAATAAGGAACTCTTGTTTCCTACCATTTTTCCACGTAAAACATACAACCAAGATGGCTTTTACGGCAAAAAAGCTACGTAAGAACAATAGTCAGTGAAAGAAGTTAATCCCACAGGCATTTAAAGGATTAAATGACATTTATGTACTTAAAATACTATGTTGATCTACACTGCACTACTTTTGCAACATAACCAGTAATTAGCCATGGCAATCCAAGGCTATAAAAAAAATCAACTTCTTTTTTACCAAAAAGCTAATTGATTGCCCACGCTTCTTATTAATAATAGTAGATTACATCCATCCCCCACACTTCTTAAAGAAATAGTAGATGTGTGACATGAATCAAGTACCTCATTATCTTTATATTGTTTTCTTAGTATAGACTCCATGGTTTAACTTATTCATTAGAAATAATGTTATCTGCATTAACAAATAAATATGTTTTTTCATGAGTCATTTGGGCTTACAAAGTTATTTATTTGAGTCTTTTGATTGTTAGGGCCGAAATCCCTCAAAATAGATGGTTCCAAGTTTATTGCCCTTATTTGGACACCAAGTTAGTGTGTATGGGAGTTGGAACTTGGAAGCTTCTTGGACAGCAAGCAAAGCCTCACATGTTTATTTCCTTATACAAGTTTGTTTCCTAAACTACCTAGGAGTGTTTCCTTGGGTCGCACATGTGATTTCCCCCAAGACAGATAGTTTCCTAGTTAGGTTTTGTTTCCTTATGGAAGTAAGAGTCAAGTTAGGGTTTTAGCTTCCTAAAGTAACTAGTAATCAGTAGAAGTGTTGTAATGAATCAATGATTGGAAGGGTACTTTAGGCATTAGCATTCTAATTCAATTAGCTCAAGAAGTCAAGAGAGTTAGTTAGCGACAGACCCACGGGACTTAGTTTAGAGAGAAACTGAGAGAGAAAGAGAGAGAGATCATAATCCTATGAATAGACCAGAGTAGGGAGAATAAAAGGAGGATGAAAAATATTGGAGAGTTTAGTTTGTTATTAGGGAGAGAACAAGCCTCTCGAAAGCTTGTAGTTATCACTTTATTTTGCTACTTTCCAGAAAATCATCAATCAAAGTCCATCTTATTTCTTAATCTTGTTCTATAATCTACCATACAAATGTTAGTTCATTACATGTGTTTCCTAGGCTATTAAAGCATGATTTTGTTGCTTTCAAATTCAAATTTCAGACTTTTATAAATTCAAAACTTTGAAACTTTTCCAGTGTGAGTGCAACTCAACTACTCAAGCATAAAGAATATTAGTTTTGATGAATGAAACCAAGATCAAGGCCCTTAGATTAGGCGTGTAAAACCTTATATAAGCTAAATCTAATTTGTTTAGTGAATGAAGCTACATCAGATCAGACTGGAACCATCCTAATTTGAACTCTAGGTGAGTGAAGCATTGGATTTTGAGTTGGCACTATTACTTTTCCACCAATTAAATGTAGTGAGAAATTAAGCTACTATCCATCTGGATCCATATCAACGTCATATATGGAAACAACATTATTTGCTATTCAACAAAAGCCAAACATCAAAAATGTACTGGAACACTCCGCAATCTATACCTCAGGTAGCGGCCTGTTGGTTTGTTGAGATGGAGACAGCACACAACCAAATTTGACAATGTTTCAGCATCCTTTGCATCCTGTATCAGATACGAGTTAAAAATTTTGTTATCTAGTTTCTGCATAGAACTAGATCAGTACATGTATGGTCAACAGTTCCATGTTTAAGTTGAAAGGTCTCTTATTCAATGAACAAATTGAAAAATCTCAGTTGGAAAGCATTAGCAAAGCAAGACCAAGTGACAAAACTGAAGGAGCAGTGACGACTATGATGCACAATCGAGTCATATATCTGTACGCAGCCTCTTGAACATCCTTAATACAATAATTCTCATGTACCCCTGGAATTACAGTATGAATTCAGTGAACAATTAACATCATAGCTATTTCTTTTTCCTACTTTCTTCGGACCTGTGAATCATAGTTGAACAAGTTTCCAGCCATGTATTACAATATGACTAGAGATGCAAAAGCACCAGACCAACAGAAAACACGACACAGACCCGCCTGAAGATGCAGTTTGTTTTGGTAAAGACGGCATGACCTAAAATCATTGGTACTTTTCTTATATTTGATAAGTGGCGCACTGCCATGACACCTTTCTAAGGTTGACACATGGCAAAATTGAATAACAATCAAGAAATGTAACAAGGGACCAACCCATTGGACGACGGGAACAGATTCAAACTCGACTGTGTCGATTCTCATGTGCGTTGCTGCTCATACATCCAAGCTAAATGGGCCAAAATTCAATAACAATCAAGTGTTTTAATTAGTTCAAACATTTTACCTTGTTTAGAGCTTCGAGTAATAGTGATTCTGCTTCATCAAAGTTTCCCATGTGCATGCAGCAAACAGCCTTGCCATTCAGGATCAATCCTGTCATAGGATACTTCTCAGAGAAATCCTGGAAGATAAGATACGCTTCCTGTATCTTGGAACCTCCCTATAACAAAGAAGCTTATCTTTAGGGGGGCAACTCTGGTATTTGAAAAGGAACCGGAAAAAAAGCTGCATTTACCACTGCCAAATTTAGCCAAGCATTAGCAAGTTGAGTCAATGTGTGATCCTCGTCAATCTGTTGCATAAGCCTTAGCTGTTTCTCCGCATGCTCTGATCTATACATCTTAAGATATATTTGGACATTCAATGCATGCCTGTAAGAGTGGAAGCAAACATCAAACTGCAAGAAAAATATCATATACACAAACAAAAAGGACCTTCGAAAGCACACATCATACAGGCATTGACATAGATAAACTACGAAGAGAATGGTTACACATCACATCATACAACTGCTTCCTCCTTGCTGTTACCAAGGCATATTATCATGGTAGTAGAATGGTTAGTTGCTGTAGATCAAGAATTAAAGCATATATCATGTCAATATGCTCGAATGCACCAAAAGGCTACATTGTCGTATGGCTTTACTCTTTTCACCTTGGAAAAATAAGCTTTCTAGTAAATGGAAATAGAATCCTGATGATGTCAAATAAGTTCCTAGCATAAATATGTTCATTCAAACTGTCAACAATTCATGAAGCCTCGAACAAGTTCTGAGGATAGGTATCTTCAATTAAGATCTATCGACAGTTCCTGAAGCCTATGATCCTCAACTCTACAATAAGCTATGCTAATAAACACTAATTGAGAACTACTAAAGAAACAAAGAAGGGAATAAAACATTATATAAGAATCTAAGTCACAGCTCATCAACCCTTTGAAAACATTAACACTTTCTACAAAAAATAATACAAGGTACAAAGAAAAGTCTAGGCTTCTCTTTTCTAATTTCCCGCGTAAAATAGTAGGATTCTTAGGGTGTTGGCGTGTTGCTATCACTCACCCTAGGCCTCCTATACACGTAACTTACAAGAGAAGGAAAAAGGGGGAAAAGGGAATGGAAGAGAATGTTGACAAAGCTACACATACTGGTGGGAGGAATATTGCTGAGCTAGGGAATTGTATCAGGTAGTGCTCAGCTGGGGAATGTGGCAAATAGTAGTGGGAATATATGAGGCAGCCTCTAGAAGGGGTAATCTAGTCTTTATTGCTTTATAGGAGTGAGTGTCGTTTTAATAAATAGGGTGGAATGTAATTGAGGAGGTATTGAGAAAATAGAGAAGAGTGAGTATGCTTGGGAGAGTCCTTAATCCTCTCTCTCGAATGAGTTGAGCCTGTATTGAGTGATCTATGGTGGTGGAATACAAACTTATCCCCCTTTTGTGTTAATTTACTGTTGAGTTATTTGAGTTTATAGCATTTTGGTATCATAGCCCGTTGATCCTTTCTTATTCGTATTAAAAAACGAGAGAGAAACTTTTGCAGCCATGGTTGGATCTCAAACTAATGCACAAAGGATGGTCTTGAGCAACAATTCCCTACTTCTCATGCAAACTTAACTGGGGAGATGGCACGGGCAGTGTGCCAAGTAGCAGAGCCGCTGCAGCAAGCGTTGACCACGCTCACGGCGGCGCTGGAGAAGATCAACCAGGATATGAACGAGAACCGCGTTTGCCTGGAAGGTCGATTGGATAGGACGAAGGAGAATCAGGAGGTCACGATTGCTATGTTGAGGGCATATGTGGCTATGTTTGAGGCCAAGAATCGCAAACCCACCGTGGCACCGCAAGGGGGCGATCCTATACACGTAGAAGATCCACTAGAGGGTGAGCGATCACCTTTATGCTCTGATGAGAACGACAGCCATCGAGGTGAAGGGGATTTTGAAGAGATGTTAAGGCAAAGAGGAAACTTGCACTTCGAGAATGGTGTTAACATAGGGCAAGGGTGGCGATTCAAAAAACTCGACCTTCCCGTGTTTGACGAAACAAACCTCGGTCCACGCTTCAACACTTTGCTCCCCTTTTAAAGCATTATATGACTAGAACCACCCCACTTGGTGAGATTTGAAAAGGGTAGCCCCGTTGTGCCTACCTTGGAGGATCAACTAGTGGAACGTGATGCAATCCTTGATGATCTTAAATACAACCTTCTCAAGGCAGAGAACAACATGAAATTACAAGAGGATGGCAAGAGACGGGATACCCATTTTGCAGTGGGTGACTTGGTGTATTTGAAAATGAGGCCTTATCGGCAAAAATCATTGGCCAAAAACCTTTTGAAAAACTTGATGCAAGGTCTTATGGTCTCTTCACGATAATAGAGAAGGTAGGCATTGTGGCCTATCCGTTGGAGTTGTCACCCACTAAGATACACCGAGTATTTCACCTATCAGAGTTGAAGAAAGATTTAGGCAACCATCCAACTTTGCCTACTTTTTCTCGTGACCTATCCTCATAATCAGCCTTGGATTCCGACCCTGCTACAGCCTTAGGGGTGAGATACGTGCCTATGGGCACTGGGCACCAGATTGAAGTCGTAATTAAGTGGGAATACAAGTCCACCTACGAAGAATACTCATCCATCCAAGCCCAATTCCCTCTTTTCCACCTTGAGGACAAGATGAAAGATTGGGTGGGGGTAATGCTATGACTCATCCTAGGCCTCCTATACACGTAACTTACAAGAGAAGGAAAAAGGGTAAAAATGGAATGGAAGAGGATGCTGATAAAGCTGCACATACTGTTCGGAGGAATGTTGTTGAGCTGTGAATTGTACCAGGTAGCAGTGAGCTGGGGAATGTGCCAAATAGTACTGGGAATATATGAGGCAGCCTCTAGAAAAATGGTAATCCATTCTTTATTGCTTTGTAGGAGTGAGTGTCGTTGTAATAAATAGGGTGGAATGTAATTGAGGAGGCATCGAGAAAATAGAGAAGAGTAAGTATGCTTGGGAGAGTCCTCACTCCTCAGAAATGATTGTGATCTTTGATTGTGAAATACAAACTTATCTCCCTTTTGTGTTAATTTATTGTAGAGTTAATTGAGTTTATAGGAGGTGCCATTAACAACTTTGTTGGTGGTAAGCCCCTTTGATTAGATTTCAATTAATTTTCTATAATAATGTTCTTTCTCCCCTTTTCTTGGTTTTATTAAAATTCTCATCAACAATTCGAGTTGTTTAATATTAGGTTAATTTTAATTGGGATGTCAACCTGAGTTCAAAAAGGTTTAGTTTACTTCAGAAATTTACAATCCAACAAAACAGTGAGATTTTAGCTAGTTTTCTTTATTGCAAGATTTGTCTTAGTATTATAGATGTGATTAGCATCTTCATTTTATTGTAGATATAATATTGATTTGGTCAGTGAGATTACTCAGTCTTGCCACAAAACAAACCAAAACATGAAAACAAAACAAAAAAAATATAGAAGTTCAAGAATTCTAGCGCGCATAAAATTATTAATAAAAGTTCAAGAATCCAAACCACCTAGATAATTTGATTTTATAGAAGTTAATAAATGGGATTATTATACTAACAATTCCATGGTTCCTCCAGCATTAGTATGCTTCAAAGCTTCACTATAATCTTGCTCATGCATGAATATGACACCAGCAACAAGCCGCAAAGTTGGGATGTTTCCAATGGCGGGATCTGCCAACCACTCTTTCAAGCTCGAAATGGTTGTTTCCTGCAATCATATGTAATTGATGAAATCCATTTGATCCCAATTGATTTCTAAATTCTATCAACACCACAGTACAGAACTAACATCAACTCATAAGATCCCATTAAATTGATTCGGCTATAATAATATGAACCCAACTACCTCAATAACCTTTCAAGTGATAAAGATTTGCTGATACAAAGTGCACAAAACACCAAGGGTCATAAATTCACGATTTCTTATGTCTGATCATGTTAACAGACCCGGAAACATTTTGCGATTAAATACGGAATAGCACAAAAATGATTTCGTCTGACAGTTCATGTTTGGGCGACCTCAAATCATACAGGCACCAAATACAGAAAAGCAAGAAAATGATTTCTTATGGCGAATCATATTAGCGGACCGCGAATTATTTTGTGACAACAACATGAAAAAAAAAACACATAAAATTGTGGCAGATCTGAGAGGACGAACCTTATTTTCAGAAGCAGAAAGATAGAGAGCGAGAAGTTTAACTGCTTGAAGAGGAGTAGCAGCAGATGCATCAATTTCACTAATCACAAGCTGGTTGCTGCCAAGAGCAATATAAGATCTGTAAACGAGACAATCTCTTTCAACTGCTTCATCGGGCGATACATTGGGGATCTCACTGTTGTTGATGGCTGCTTGGTAAGCTCCCAAGTAGAAATTGTTTCGAAGATTGAACAAAAGATCTGGAGCAGCCATTAATGGTAGATCTAAAGTTCAGAGGTAATGGACGAGGGTGCAGTGCAGGGGAAGGGAGACAGATTATTTGATCGCGCACACACTATGTCTATGTCGCTCATATATATGCACCGGTGAAAGTTATTATGAATCATTAACCCATTAAAAAGCCACAAATATGATTACTGTTCTTAAGAATAAGAATTGACTATTTTGCCCTTTAAACTTCACAGAAACCACTGCTCTGCCCTTACTTTGCCTCGTGTCTCTTTTGGTTGCTACTCATAGAGATGGCAGTGGGACGGGTCAAGTAAGAGACCCACCCCATCCCCGCCCAATTGGGACGGGGATGGGTCTAGGTTTGGCAGGGATGGGGCGGGGATGGGGATTAAAATTGTACCCACAATGGGTGGTGGAGCGGGTGTGGATTTTATGTTATACCCTCCACATCCATGCCCGCCCCGCCCCGCCCCACCCCCGCCCGCCCCGCCCCACCCGCCCGCCCAACCCCCGTCCCGCATATTTATTATTGAAATTCTATTTATATACATATATTACTAATGTATTTGGAGACACTTTTGAAATGTAATAAAACATTTGCCTTCGTTAATGTATTTTAACCTTTCTTTTACTATATTATATTGTGATTTTGTCAAGTAGACAACTATAATGGGCTTATGGCAGATTTTTTTGGT
This sequence comes from Beta vulgaris subsp. vulgaris, assembly GCF_026745355.1. Taxonomy (NCBI): domain Eukaryota; kingdom Viridiplantae; phylum Streptophyta; class Magnoliopsida; order Caryophyllales; family Amaranthaceae; genus Beta; species Beta vulgaris. The sequence continues at coordinate 34,041,554 of NC_079209.1, forward strand.
GGATTTTTTGCGGGGATGAAGTGGGTATGACGCGGGTACCACGCGGGTGCGGGGTGGGGCGGGGGTGGGTCTAGAATCTCCCCCCGCAATGGGTGGTGGGGCGGGGATGGGGATGAAATCTTCCCTCGCAATGGGTGGTGGGGCGGGGATGGGGATGAGAATTTAATGCGGGTGCGGGTGTGGGGGTACCATCCTCCGCACCCGCCCCGCCCAATTGCCATCCCTAGCTACTCACTGCATTCTCTTTCCTCTCAACCTAGATAATCTTCATCTTTCTGCCTCCGTCCTCCGTCCTCTGTCCTCCCTAAACTAGATAATTCCATTTCATTTTCGACCAACACCTCCATTCTCACTTTCTCTATCTTCTTTTTCATTTTAGGTTGATAAGATTTGTTACTACCATTTTTAGATAATGACTAAGCATTTATTGTGGTATATTGTATTAGGCCCCAAAGATTAAATATTTATGTTGAAATAGAAGCCTAATCACAATAGGGAGCCCATAGAAGGTCAACATAAGTCAAGGACTAAATGAAGTGTTTAGGAGATGGAAGTCAAACGACAACGAATATGTGAGCATTTAACAACATAATCATGAGGCAAGCTACGTGGGCATCGAGACGTGGTTATTCCAGCGCCAAAAGGGCAGTTATGATTTGAATCAAAGATGATTCAAATCATTTTCCTCCAAAGATGCAAGGGAGTATTGCCATATAAATACAAGCGAAAGGATCAAGTAAAAAAAAAAAACACAACACACAACAACGTACAACTTTCTTTCTAGCGTAGCCTTAGCCTAGCCTAGCCAACCCCTTCTGGGTTATAGTTTAGTTCTTAGATCTAGAGCATGTGCTAGTGACAAGTTTCTTCATCTCCAGTTTTAGCCGGAACTCATGGAGGTACTCATCTCTTGTGTTTTTCCTTTAATTGTCCAGCCTGAATTATCCTCATATGTGATATAAAAAGTTTATTCTAGAAGTTTATGATTTGAATGGGAATATTTGGCTCTAATTAATAGATTAATTATTGCACGTCTTGTTCTATTCAATGCTTTTCGCCTGAATTTATTGTGCATTGTAGTTTAATCAAATAGATTACAACAAAGTACATTAGCAAGGTTTTATCAAATTAAAACTGATAACTCCCAGCACTGGCGGACCTAGAAGGGGACATGGGGGTATGGATGTATCCCCAAATTCAAAAAAAAAAATCAGTTAAAAAAAAAGGAAAACAAAAACTAGAATTTCACTCAGGGCAAGCATGCGTTTCATTTTACTCTCTGACTCCTCTCTCTCTCTTCTCCCTCCTCTCTCCTCTCTCCTCTTTCTCCTCTCTCTCTCTCTCTCAATACTGATGAACTAAACGACCGAAAACCAGACCACCGAGCACCAACGAAGTCGTGAAGACTTCCGACGAAACTAGTGAGGGGCGTCGAGCCGCCGATCACCGTTCGTTTCCTAAGATTCGACTTCGCATCTTCGTCGCTCGCTGCCTAAGATTCTAACCTTGTAGATGTGACGTCGTGAAGACTTCCGACGAAATCAGTGAGGGGCGCCGACTAACACTAAGCCGCCCGCTACCTAAGATCCGACTTCGCATCTTCGTTGTTTATTGCCTAAGATTCTAACCTCGTAAGTTGTTAAGTTTATATTTTTGTGTTTTAATTAAATTAATTTCATATTTTCCATCTTTTCTAAGTTTATATATGTAAGGTTCTTAAATTAATTGAATATTTAGATGTAAATTGTTGAATTTGGACATTGTTGATCAATTAGTTGGGGCTTGCTTTTTGAAATTCGAAATTGAAATTGACAATTAATTTTATGAACTCAATTAGGAAATGACAAATGATACACCCAAGTCTAGTAAATCGATTTCAAAATATGAAGGCTCGTAGGATGCAATTATAATGTTAGTTTGAAGTTAAATCTTATATATTTTATAACAAAATTGGTTCTATGACTATGGAGATTTTGGTTGTAAGACTTATGTATTGAATAATTTTTATGAACTTTTTTATACTATTTTTGTGTTTGTTGTATGTCCGTAACTCTGTATACCTAGATCCAGATTCAAATTCCTAGGTCCGCCACTGACCCCCAGGGACTAAGACTCTTGTCGCACTCAGTATCAAACTATTGGGTGTGTATTGACACTCGTTTGCAAAGTCAGCCAACTACCAACAAGTTTTTTGGCGACCACAGTGGGAGGAGAAAGATTCATAATCAAATTGTGAAATTTCTTCTTTATAACTTATACAATTCAACTGTTCAAAACAACAATTGTTATTTTTCTATAAATGTCGTATACACGTTCTCGAAGGAATAGGGAAGGTCCTAGAGTTAAATCAATCTCCCAAAACATGGGAAATAATGATTCGATTCCTTCATAATCTAGGGTGTCGGAGGATGGCGGTGAACCAATTCATCATGTCCTAGAAGAGTCACATGGAGAAACTCCCCAAAGGGAAGTTTCATCTCCAAGTAGCACTGGTCGTGGATTTGTATATCAATTGTATGAAAAATTTACAGAATTAGTAAAACAATTATTATTGGAAGCCAGAAAGAGTCAAAGATAACCGTTAGATTCTAGCTATAGAACTCTAGCCCACGTACGTGCCATTACAAGTAATAATTGGTAAATCATGTAAAGTGAAACTAGGATAGTAATAAACTTTAGACTGGTGCACGTCTGAAGTTGGACAATCAGGAGTTGGAGTACATGGTGAGCGGGCCATGGCTTTTGCTGGGCTCGGATTGATCACTGTTCCAATTGTTATTTTAAAGTTTCCTCGATATCGTAGGTCATGGGAATACGTAGTCACGCCCGTATTTCGTCTTCCAAAGGGAAGATTGGTTTTTAGTTAGACAACTCGGTCCAATGACTATTCCATTAAAGTTATAAAAATGTTGTTAAAGTTTAGTTCAATAAAAGTTATCTGCAGATTGTTATGTAGTTATTTATCTCTGCTTAATGTTTATTAGTATCATGTTAGGAATGTTTAAGTATTACTATATAGTACCCAGCTTTGCTGACTACGTGCTTTGTTTCTATGTGTTGATCACGGATTTGCCTGATTGATCCTGTGATGATCCATTCTTGGTGAACAATTTCTCTAGTGCATTGACATCTACAGGTGTGCATGTAACACCCCCAAAATCCATACACGTCTAATGCTACGTCGCATCGACTTTGGGAGTGTTACCGCCGCGATGGAACGCAAGGCATAATTAGAAATACGGTAACTCAAATTCATTGTCTCAAAACCAAATTGCAGCGGAATAGAAAATGTAAATACAACTCGGGAATCTTAGTAGACCCCTCTTTATTCAAACTCAACTATGTAACAATGTTCTATAAAATTCAGTAATAATCAAACCAAAAGTTACTTCAACTACAGTCTAACCCCCATATGCTTGATGTCATGCAGCAGCACCAGCTCACCTAGTCTGCTCCCCATTGAAGTATCAATAGTTCATCACAGGACAACAAACACATAACAACATACAGAGTCAGCTATGCTGAGTACGTAATGAACCATGAAAACCATATGAATATAAATGAAGCATACATTACAACTGTTATATGAACCTACGTTATCTCACATCCTTTAATCTTTCATTATTTGGCATCGAACGGGCACCGTCATCTTACTAGAATCATACGGGCTACTGAATCCTTAATAGACAACTTGGTCTATTAGATGAAATGCAAATACGGTTTTGTTCCGTCTCACACCCATCACCTTAGTATGCATACCCCCAAGATCGAACGGAACCTTCCGCCTACTTGAGTTATCAAAATATAAGGACACTACTGTCGTCACAGTAGGCCTGCGTAGGAGTGTAGGACAAGTCCTACACTCCCCCCATTGTTCTATACTTGTAGGGAGTCCAACTACAAGTATCGCCATAATCTTCTTTATTACCAATCATTCTTTTATAACTTTAAGGAGTCATTTACATACTCTCTTAATTACCAAACTCAATCTTATCCCTAGTAACACTCTTGTTACTCTATAGATCAGATTAATAATGCTGATGTTACACTACGATAGAACTTCGCATTTCAATGCAACATATTTCAATGCATCATATTGATTTCACGTTATAAACGTCTAACCAAACAATCACAATCAAAAGTTCCCTATCATGGTACTAGGTTCCAATAACATGAACTGCAACCTAAACATGATACTAAGCTTTGAAAGTAAACTGGTACGCGTACGTACCTTGTAACGGAGAATTTTTGCTGACTTAATAGAACGAGCCGCTTATGAAATTGGGACCTAAATCGTTAAAACAAAGCTTTAGTGTTACGTCCTTGATAACACTAACAACTACTACGTACTAAGACCATAACGATCTATCGATTCGAATTACGCAATAGTTAAAACCTTATTCTAGAACTTTCGTTATAATTCTAATCTAGTGAATTTAACGTCTTTTAGAAGTCAGAATTAGTGAGTAACTAAGTTATTTAGTAACATTAGTCCACTAATTTACTAATCCAAAATGTCATAAGTCCAGCCTGTCTTATGTCCAAAGTCAAGTCATATGTCCAAGGTAAGTCATATGTCCAAAGTAAGTCATATGTCCAAAGTAAGTCATATGTCCAAAGTAAGTCATATGTCCAAAGTAAGTTCCATGAAACAGGTTACTCATGAAACGATAATAATGTAACTAATAATAAGGCACACTTTTCCTACTTCCAACTTATTCCAATTACAAACCTAACCAGAATTTATACTTAAAACAGAACAATAACTTAATTAGTTAACAATCTAATAAGTTACTAAACACTCTAATTATTAATTATAATTTACAAACCTTTCTTAACTATGAAAACAGTGAATATAAGAATAATGAATAAACTGACATACTAAGTTAAGTACAAAATTATACCACTGACTTTCGCCGGCACAAAATTCCGGCGACGGAACTCCGGTGGCCTTCGCTGTCACGCACACGCGCGCTACTACTTCGCGCGACACACCCGTGCGGTCTTTGTCGCCCAAACTCACACACGCGACCCCGGTTTTCTCGCGCGCAGCCCTCGAACACCGCGACACCCCCGTCGCAGCACTCGAACCACACACACACACGCACGAACCCGCGGACGAAGGCTTCGCCTGAAATCGCACGAGCCTCGAGCCAACCACGCGCAGCACCAACCCTCGCGCGCTCGAACCACCTCGTCGCTCGCACCAACTCCCGGACAGAACTCTCGACAACTCGCGCACACTCGACCCCTTCGACGAAATCGCGCAACCTTTCACCCACGACGCCTGCGCACCGCTCGAACCACACAAAACCTTCGTCGGAATGTTTCGCGCGAGGCCAACGAAGAAAGGCAGTGAGAGAAACCCGAGAGAGAGAAGATCTGAGAGAGAGAAGAAGAAAATTCGAAAGAGAGAGAAGAAGGGATAAAACGGCTGAGGAGAGAGAGTGGAAGGGAAAGTCGGCTGGGAGAGGGAGAAGGAGAAGGTTTAGGGTTTTCTGAAATTCCCTTCCTTTTCTTTTATACTCCCTTCAAAAGATAGTCATCCTAGGTCAAGTGAGATTAGGTTATTCTTTTAAACTCCGAAAATTCCTAACAAATTCATATTACTAATAATTTATTCCTATTAACTTGTAAATAAATTAAAATACCTTTTTATTAATTCTTTTATATTTTCTTAATTAGTACAAATTAGTATTAAAAATACGGAGTATTACAGGCTTCCCCCCTTAAAAGAAGTTTCGTCCCGAAACTTTGAGGTAGCCCGTCTTAACGACGATCTTTTGCACTTCTAAGTCCCAAATTTCACAAGCGTTTTCTAACGTTCACACAATAGATAAGCAATTTTCACACATAACTAGCATATAACTAACATAATCAACATAATTAACATACTTTAGGGTGAAAGCGCGAAATTCTATCGCATTCTTCCCCCCTTAAAAAAAAGTTACGTCCCCGTAACTCACGTACCTCTTGGAAAAGCTCAGGGTACTTCAGACGCATTGCATCTTCGGCTTCCCATGTGGCTTCCTCGGTAGTTTGATTTCTCCACAACACCTTGACAATTCTGACGTCCTTATTCCTCGTACTTCGCACTTTGCGGTCTAGGATCTGGACAGGTTTCTCCTCATAGGACAAAGTTTCGTCTATCTCTACGTTTTCAGGTTCAAGGACATGTGACGCATCAGGTACGTACTCCGGAGTTGGGATACGTGAAACACGTTATGGACCCTTTCTAAGTCGTTGGGTAAATCCAGGCGATAAGCAACTTTCCCTACCCTCGCCAGTATCTCATAGGGTCCTATGAACTTAGGGCTTAGCTTCCCCTTTTTCCCGAATCGCATCACTCCTTTCATTGGGGACACCTTAAGCAACACTTTTTCCCCAACTTCGAAATTTTCGTCCCTTCGCTTCTGGTCCGCATAGGATTTTTGCCTGTCCTGTGCAGTCTTAATCTTTTCTTGAATGACTCGCACTTGATCCATCGTCTCTTGAATCATATCAGGTCCTAACACTACGGTCTCACTGATGTCGTTCCAACACAAAGGGCTACGACACTTTCTCCCGTACAACGCTTCAAATGGTGCCATCTTAATACTAGCATGGTAGCTGTTGTTGTATGAGAATTCTATGAGGTCCAAATGGTCTTCCCATGACCCTTGGTATTCTAAAGCACATGCTCGCAACATGTCCTCTAAGGTCTGAATAGTTCGTTCTGTTTGACCATCGGTAGCTGGGTGAAAGGCTGTACTCATTAATAGCTCACTACCAAATGCTTCCTGGACCTTTTTCCAGAAATTCGACAGGAATCGAGAGTCTCGATCTGATACTATACTTGTGGGTACTCCATGCAATCGAATGACATTTTTCACATAAGCCTTGGCTAAGGCTTCCATACTCCACGTATCTTTCATAGGTATGAACCTTGCTGTCTTGGTTAGTCTATCCACTATCACCCAAATGGTATTATTGCCTCCCCGACTCCTAGGTAAGGCGACAACGAAGTCCATGGATATCGAGTCCCATTTCCAGTCGGAATGTCTAAGGGTTGAATCTTTCCCTGAGGTCTCTTGTGTTCACTTTTGACTTTCTGGCATGTTAAGCATTTGGAAACAAACTCAGCTACTGCTCTCTTCATACCAGGCCACCAAAACATCTTCTTGAGGTCCTTATACAACTTATCTCCCCCTGGGTGGACAGAATACGTCGTGTTATGACCCTCGCTCATTATCTTTTGTTTCAGCTCTTCACACTTTTGTGGCACGCACCACCTACCCTTATATCGTATGCTCCATCCTCATGGATCGCAAACCCCTCTGCTTTGCCCTCCTTAAGCTTTGCCTTGACTCGCTCAAGTTTCACATCCCCAGGTTGACTCGCCCTTATCTCTTCTAGGAAGTTAGGTTCGATGGTTAGGGCACTCAGCAATCTTTCTACCTCCCCTTCATGAACAACTTCTATCTGAAGTCTAGAGAATTCCTCACAAAGTTTGTCGGCAACGACTAATGTATTCAGGCTATGGCTAGACTTGCGACTTAACGCATCAGCAACAACGTTGGCTTTACCCTCATGGTATTGGATGTCTAAGTCATAGTCCTTGATGAGCTCTAACCATCTGCGCTGCCTCATGTTGAGGTCTTTCTGGGTGAAGATATATTTAAGGCTTTTGTGATCGGTGAAGATACGGCAGGTTACCCATAGAGGTAGTGTCTCCAGATTTTGAGTGCAAATACTATGGCGGCCATTCTAGGTCATGTGTTGGGTAATTGACTTCATATGGCTTCAACTGTCGGGACGCATAAGCTATAACTTTCCCGTTTTGCATCAGAACACAACCCAACCCTTTTTGGATGCATCATATACACATCATATCCTTCGTTCCCATTAGGCAAGGTTAGGACAGGGGCTGAGGTTAATCTCTCTTTGAGTGTTTGGAAGGCCTTCTCACTGTCCTCATTCCAGGTAAACCTACAATCCTTCTTCATCAGGTTTGTCATAGGTTTTGCTATTTTGGAGAAGTCTTTCACAAATCTCCTATAGTAACCGGCTAAACCCAAGAAACTTCGTATATCCGTGACATTCTTTGGAGTAGGCCATTCACTCACGGCTTTGATTTTCGCAGGATCGACTGATACACCCTCCTTAGAGATAAAATGACCCAAAAATGACACTCTTTCCAACCAAAATTCACATTTCGAAAACTTTGCATATAGTTGGTTGTCCCTAAGTGTCTGCAAAATGACCCTCAAATGATCCTCATGTTCCTCCTTGTTCTTAGAATAGATCAGGATATCGTCTATGAATACTACGACGAATTTGTCTAGGTAGGGTCGGAAAATTCTATTCATAAGGTCCATGAAAACTGCAGGTGCATTGTTAACCCAAAAGGCATAACCGTAAACTCATAGTGGCCATATCTGGTTCGAAAGGCAGTCTTAGGTATATCATGATCAACAATCCTCAACTGATGGTAACCAGACCTTAAGTCAATTTTGGAGAACATCCCGCACCCTGAAGTTGGTCGAACAAATCATCAATCCTAGGTAATGGATACTTGTTTTTCACAGTGACATTGTTCAACTCCCGGTAGTCTATACATAACCTCAAGCTACCATCCTTCTTTTTCACAAATAGACGGGTGCTCCCCATGGCGACATGCTAGGTCTAATATACCCTTTGTCTAGAAGTTCCTCTAACTGGTTCTTTAACTCATTCATTTCTGCCGGAGCCATCCGATACGGGGCTTTCGAAATGGGTCCAGTCCCAGGTACTAGGTCAACGGTGAACTCTACATCTCTCCTTGGAGGCATACCAGGTATTTCCTCAGGAAAGACATCCTGGAATTCACGGACTATGGGCACATCTTCAGGCCTTAACGGATCATCCTCCACTCTTCTCACTGAACACATAAATAGGGGCCAACCCTTGTCTACGTAGTTCTTAAGTTGTAACGCATTGATAACTTTAATTCCTGGTTCTCGAGGTATCCTCCTATATGACACTCTTTTCCCCAAAGGGTCCTTTAGTTCCACTTTTTGCGCATCGCAATCTATCTTACCCTGTACTTCCCAAGCCAATCCATCCCCAGAATGATATCTAGTTTGATAAGTTAAACTCTATCAGATCAGAGGGAAAGTATCCCTCACCTATCTTTAATGGCACTTTTAGGAATCTTTTAGAACAATTAACAGTCTCCCCAGATGGAATGACTATAGGCATAGAAATCGACTCAGACTCGACCAATGTTAAATTTCTAACAGTTGCATGGGCAATAAATGACAAGGATGCTCCAGAATCAAATAAAACTTTAACAGGAGTGGAGTTGATAGAAAATGTACCCGTGACAACGTCTCTACGAGCCTCTTCTTCACTAGCCGTCATCATGTACAGCTTCCCTTTGCCCTTATCTTGGGAACTAGTTGCATTGTTAGCATTAGAGACTTGGTTGCTGGTATTGGTAGCGGGCTTGGAATAGTTAGAATTCCCATTGTAATTACCTCCCCCGTTACCATTCCCGTTACCATTTCCGTTTCGGGGCTTGTCCCCATAGTTCCCCTTCCTTTGGCCATTGGGGTTTAGCTTGTTTTTCGAATAGCATTCATAGGCTCTATGCCCCATCTTCCCACATTCCCGGCATTCAACCTTGTTACCCTCACAATCCTTACCAGGATGGTTGTTCGGGCACTTTCTACACCGATATACACGCTCAGGTCTGCGGTTATTGGTGTTATTGTTGCGGTTGTTGTTGTTGTTGTTGGGATTAGGGTTATTGTTGGGTCCCTTACCAAAATTTCTCTGAGGGTTTTGATTATTCTGGTTCCCGTTGTGCTTTTTCTCAAACTTTGGCCCTCAGGGTTTGGGTTATCCTTACGTTTCTCGCCCAGCTTACCCCCTTCCTCCCTTTTCCTGATAGCATAAAGGTGGGCAGCTTTGCCAAACACATGGTCCAGAGAGGTGAATGTATCTCCCCCCAGTCTACCCTGCAGGTCAAGGGTAAGTCCCAATTCAAAACGTGAGGCTTTAGCCTCCTCAGTAGGGGCAATCTCGGGGCAAACCTCATCAGTTCAATAAATTTTCGGTAATATTCCTCTACCGACATGGTCCCTTGTTCCAGCATCATAACTCTTGGGCTTTTTGTTTCTTAAGATACGGAGGGTAGTACTTGTCTCTTAGGGCCTTTTTAAAAGTTTCCCACCCGAAACCCGGTTGGCTGAGAAGGTTGTCCTTAGCCTGGGTCCACCAGAAATGGGCATCCCCCTGCAGATAGTAACTAGCTAAGGGCACTGTTTTCTCGTCAGGACAGGTTAGGGTGAAGAAAAGCTTATCAAATTCCCCAACCCAGTTTTCCAACTCTTCAGGTCCCCCTTTTCCATTTAGTATAGGTGGGTTCCTACGGGCCACTTTTTCAGATAGGTCACCATCCCGGCTGTGACCTTGGGCTAAGTTGGCTGTAATCTGTACTAGGTCACGTATCGATTGCTCGATGTTAAGAGAGGTGTCAGGGGCGCCTCCCGATCGAACCATTCTGCGCTGAAATTAACATAGTAGCTATTTCAGTGACTTACACATAATTTTTGTTTTAACTTATTCAACGAATACACATTTAACATATCAACATATATTGCGAACACCTTTAAGTCTGTACTGACTTGCATTACAATCATCCAAAATAAGATGCCATAATTAACAATAAAAGATAATACTATGCACTATTATTGAAAATGGGAATGTAATATTTGTAAAGAAATACATATATATATATATATATATATAAATCAAATAGTTACTCCCTAATCGGCATGCAAGCCTTATTATCCCTAACATAACAAATGAACAAAAACGATCAAAATAAAACAAAAATCCTAATCCTACATATATGTTCAAAAGAACTATGGGCCAAGACGGTGAGCTTCATCCTCTGATCCAGAATCCTCCATCCCTCCATCAAGGTCAATCTCATCTGCCTCAGGCTCGCCGTCCTCAAAGAATATATCTCTAGTATGGGTCCTAGGTCTTCCTCGGGATCTTCTTCCTCGATGGGATCCTCCTCCTCAATGGGATCCTCCTCCTCAATGGGATCCTCCTCCTCAATGGGATCCTCCTCCTCAATGGGATCCTCTGCCTCAATGGGATCCTCTGCCTCAATGGGATCCTCTCCCTGGACAGGATTCTCATCCTCAACAGGGTCTTCATTCTCAGCAGGGTCCTCTCCCTCAACTGGTATGTCCTCTAGTGGAGGTGGCTCATCATCATCATCCTCCCCATGTAACCCTGGTACAATCTGGACCCCACCCAACACTATAATGAAGGTCCTATTGTTCCTTTCATCATCAGAGACGTAAGTGACTGTCCTAAGATTCTGAAAGTCATCAGCTAACAACTCATCCTCAAATGGCTGGTATCTTGGCCTTTTGCCACAGGTGCTGATGGCGGTTCAGGTATGACCCCTGGGTTCTCAGAATTCCCATCTATGGCCCTATTGCTCGAACTTCCCCTTTCAGATGAAGTAGAAGGGTTTTGACCCCTGGTCTCACGAACCCTCCACTCATTCTCGCAGTATTTAAGGTCAGTGAGGAAGTGCTTTTCGGAAGGCAGGTTCTGATATCCGTAGGTATGCTTATTCCTATTGAAATACCCTTCTGGAGTCCACATATCCCATACCTACGATGAACAAATCTATATGGCTCTATATCTGGAACATAACGAAGCATGAAGTGTATCCTAGAGCCCTCAGATCGTAACCATTGTTCCCCTTGCATAATTCTGTAATCCATAGCAGACTTCATTTTAAAGAACCACATATCCCAGTCTTCCCCTACTTGTTTCATCAAAAAGTCCCTACAACCTATGTCGTGAACCATCTGTGAAAGTAAAACAAAATAGAATAGTCTAAGTTTTTGTAAAGAGATAAATGCTCATTTTAACTTTGAAATCCACAAGTGAAATCAAGCTCATTCGATCAATAAAATAGTTTTTATACTTAAATAAGTTTTGAGTCTAATCAATTTAGACCTATCTTTGTACACTCTCTTAATCTAGTCACATTTGAAGATTTCAAGAACCTTTCACATTTCAATTACACAGAGAGTACATACAAGTTCGAGATACAAACAAAGTGCAATGATAACATGCCTATGACTTAATGCATATGACATGATCTATATGCTCCTAGCCCATACTACCCGTTTTGAAATCGTTTCGAAAACGTCTTTGAAAATAGGAGCTTCTGGCTCTGAATCCAGTTTTGTAACACCCCCAAAATCCATACACGTCTAATGCTACGTCGCATCGACTTTGGGAGTGTTACCGCCGCGATGGAACGCAAGGCATAATTAGAAATACGGTAACTCAAATTCATTGTCTCAAAACCAAATTGCAGCGGAATAGAAAATGTAAATACAACTCGGGAATCTAGTAGACCCCTCTTTATTCAAACTCAAACATGTAACAATGTTCTATAAAATTCAGTAATATCAAACCAAAAGTTAACTTCAACTACAGTCTACCCCCATATGCTTGATGTCATGCAGCAGCACCAGCTCACCTAGTCTGCTCCCCATTGAAGTATCAATAGTTCATCACAGGACAACAAACACATAACAACAACAGAGTCAGCTATGCTGAGTACGTAATGAACCATGAAAACATATGAATATAATGATGCATACATTACAACTGTTATATGAACCTACGTTATCTCACATCCTTTAATCTTTCATTATTTGGCATCGAACGGGCACCGTCATCTTACTAGAATCATACGGGCTACTGAATCCTTAATAGACAACTTGGTCTATTAGATGAAATGCAAATACGGTTTTGTTCCGTCTCACACCCATCACCTTAGTATGCATACCCCCAAGATCGAACGGAACCTTCCGCCTACTTGAGTTATCAAAATATAAGGACACTACTGTCGTCACAGTAGGCCTGCGTAGGAGTGTAGGACAAGTCCTACACTCCCCCCATTGTTCTATACTTGTAGGGAGTCCAACTACAAGTATCGCCATAATCTTCTTTTATTACCAATCATTCTTTTATAACTTTAAGGAGTCATTTACATACTCTCTTAATTACCAAACTCAATCTTATCCCTAGTAACACTCTTGTTACTCTATAGATCAGATTAATAATGCTGATGTTACACTACGATAGAACTTCGCATTTCAATGCAACATATTTCAATGCATCATATTGATTTCACGTTATAAACGTCTAACCAAACAATCACAATCAAAGTTCCCTATCATGGTACTAGGTTCCAATAACATGAACTGCAACCTAAACATGATACTAAGCTTTGAAAGTAAACTGGTACGCGTACGTACCTTGTAACGGAGAATTTTGCTGACTTAATAGAACGAGCCGCTTATGAAATTGGGACCTAAATCGTTAAAACAAAGCTTTAGTGTTACGTCCTTGATAACACTAACAACTACTACGTACTAAGACCATAACGATCTATCGATTCGAATTACGCAATAGTTAAAACCTTATTCTAGAACTTTCGTTATAATTCTAATCTAGTGAATTTAACGTCTTTTAGAAGTCAGAATTAGTGAGTAACTAAGTTATTTAGTAACATTAGTCCACTAATTTACAATCCAAAATGTCATAAGTCCAGCCTGTCTTATGTCCAAAGTCAAGTCATATGTCCAAGGTAAGTCATATGTCCAAAGTAAGTCATATGTCCAAAGTAAGTCATATGTCCAAAGTAAGTCATATGTCCAAAGTAAGTTCCATGAAACAGGTTACTCATGAAACGATAATAATGTAACTAATAATAAGGCACACTTTTCCTACTTCCAACTTATTCCAATTACAAACCTAACCAGAATTTATACTTAAAACAGAACAATAACTTAATTAGTTAACAATCTAATAAGTTACTAAACACTCTAATTATTAATTATAATTTACAAACCTTTCTTAACTATGAAAACAGTGAATATAAGAATAATGAATAAACTGACATACTAAGTTAAGTACAAAATTATACCACTGACTTTCGCCGGCACAAAATTCCGGCGACGGAACTCCGGTGGCCTTCGCTGTCACGCACACGCGCGCTACTACTTCGCGCGACACACCCGTGCGGTCTTTGTCGCCCAAACTCACACACGCGACCCGGTTTTCTCGCGCGCAGCCCTCGAACACCGCGACACCCCCGTCGCAGCACTCGAACCACACACACACACGCACGAACCCGCGGACGAAGGCTTCGCCTGAAATCGCACGAGCCTCGAGCCAACCACGCGCAGCACCAACCCTCGCGCGCTCGAACCACCTCGTCGCTCGCACCAACTCCCGGACAGAACTCTCGACAACTCGCGCACACTCGACCCCTTCGACGAAATCGCGCAACCTTTCACCCACGACGCCTGCGCACCGCTCGAACCACACAAAACCTTCGTCGGAATGTTTCGCGCGAGGCCAACGAAGAAAGGCAGTGAGAGAAACCCGAGAGAGAGAAGATCTGAGAGAGAGAAGAAGAAAATTCGAAAGAGAGAGAAGAAGGGGTATGAAAAACCGGCTGAGGAGAGAGAGTGGAAGGGAAAGTCGGCTGGGAGAGGGAGAAGGAGAAGGTTTAGGGTTTTCTGAAATTCCCTTCCTTTTCCTTTTATACTCCCTTCAAAAGATAGTCATCCTAGGTCAAGTGAGGATTAGGTTATTCTTTTAAACTCCGAAAATTCCTAACAAATTCATATTACTAATAATTTATTCCTATTAACTTGTAAATAAATTAAAATACCTTTTTATTAATTCTTTTATATTTTCTTAATTAGTACGAAATTAGTATTAAAAATACGGAGTATTACAGTGCAGATGATGCATCATGGGGTTTCAGGAATGGAGATCTTGTGTAGCATGTTGATTATTTAGTGTTTCATAGTAGATACATTATATTTAAGTTTGGTTTGGAGTTAACGTTAACATTCATTGGTTGGTTTTAGAGTTACTTTGTTATTTATTATATTTCAATTCTAAAGTTTATTTATATGTTTTCCGCTGCAAAATTCTGAATAAGCCTATATGTTATCACCCGGGCAATAATGCTTTGATGATTCTCTAGTTTTATATTTGAAAAGTATTTTTGGAAAAGAGAGAATTATCGGGGTGTTATAGTTGGGGGGGGGGGTCTGCTAGGCTACAGGGGTTAGGCGGGTGGGAGTAAATTTTGGTTAATGACTAATAGAGTTAACCGTTGTTAGTCATTAAAGGTATTCGGATTTATTACCATGAAACTGATGGGTGCGCCGTGTATTTTGAAAAGTGCGAGGCTATCTCGTGAATAAAACGAAAACTCAGGGATATTTGGTGAAAAAATCGTAAAATTTATAATCAATCTAGGCGAGTTACCAAATTTTTTAATAGATTTATTGATTATAAAAATAAGACCTTTTTTTTTAAAAAAAAAAAATCCCTTTTCCCAAATCTCATGACGCCCTTAGTTGGTGATACTTTCAAAAACACTTTATCACCTACTGCAAACTCACCTTCGCGTCGTTTTAAGTCGACATAACTGTTTTGCCTTCTTGAGCATCTTGAATTCTAGCCTGAATCAGTTTGACATTTTTGACGGTTTCCTCACTGAACTCTATCCCCAAGACTATATTCTAACTAAAGTCATTCCAGCAAATGAGACTTCTAAATTTTCGTCCATATAGTGCCTCAAAAGGTGCCATTTTAATGCTCACGTGATAGCTATTGTTATATGAGAATTTGATCAGGTCTAATTGGTCCTCCCCACTACCTTGGAGATCAATAGCGCACACTCTCAACATATCCTGCATGGTTTGGTTAGTCCTCTCAGTCTGACCATCAGCCGTAGGGTGAAAGGTTCTACTCATATTTAATGTAGTCCCAAGATTTCATTGGACCTTTTTCTAAAATTTCGAGAGAAATCTCTAATCACGATCTGAAATAATATTTCTTGATACCCCATGCAATCTCGCCACATGCCTAATGTATATTTTTGCAAGTTGCTTCGTTTTCCATGTCTCCTTAATAGGTATAAATACGGCGGACTTCGTCAATCTATCCACAATAACCCAAATAGTATCATTACCACGCATCGTCCTAGGCAAACTAGTCACAAAATCCATAGAAATAGAATCCCATCCAGGAACCTCTAAGGATTGAACCTTCTCCATGGGTCTCTTATGATCTATCTTCACTTACTGATAGGTTAGGCACTTAGACACATATTCAGCTACCTCACGCTTCATGTTTGATCACCAATAGATATCCTTGAGGTCTTTGTACAACTTGTCACCCCAGGGTGCATAGAATATGGAGTGTTATGCCCCTCATCCATAAGACGTCTCTTATGCTCATTACATTTTTGTGGTACACACCACCTTCCCTTAAACCTCAAACTTCCATCATCATGGATATTACAATCGGCTTCCTTACCTTGCTTCATTTTCTCCTTAATCTTATTTAGGTGCTCATCTCTAACTTGACCCTCTTTCATCTCATCGAAAACTGAGAAGCCAAAGATAAAGCGCTCAGTCTTGCCTCACTTTCCCCAAGA